>NW_026006437.1:0-4932 GCF_001458135.2 Marmota marmota marmota
ATTGCACGCAGATGGGTTTCAGGACTGGTCTTTCTTCTCGGTTACAGACCTTTTACCTTCCTGTGGGGTTTAGGGATTGTGTTGCCAACTCAAATCTTGTCATTACTATCAGGCTACCTGTGTTATCCTACTTCTCGCCGTCATCACGATGCAGGATGCGAGGCAAGGCACTGCACTTGAGTGATCCCTCAACGGACCTCAAGGAAAGCATGTCCTATTGCATGCGGGTTTGACATCCACGCCCCGCCCTACAAAAAAAGGCGTCGGCTGATATGGGACCAGGTCTAGGGAAGGGCCCTCCTTAGGACTGAACCATACATTGCAGCCACTTCTGCATAGTGGAATAGGACCTCTACTTTCGCCTGCATTGTTATATAAATTAGAAGGGGGAACTGTGGTAAGCCATTCTTATAGACCGTGGCCGCCATTAGAAGATGGCGCCGGCTTCCACTGTGGCCTGTGATAAACAACTCCTTTTATGGAGAGTTGGCGCGCAATCCCTTACCACCCTATGAGAGAGATCCACGTGGCGGCTTGGGATTGGGACGCGGGGGGCTTTATTAAGCTGTGCTTGGGCGTGTCGAGCGGCGGGCGCTAGAAGATGATACATGACTCAAGGCCTGAATAAACTGCTGAAAGAAGAATCCTGTGTCGTGTTTTCCCTTGCCGGCGAGGGGTCGTGGCAAAGGATAGTAAAATTTCAGGGTAATAGTCTCTTTCTCTTACATCATATATCTAACATGTCAGCAAATCCTGTCAGTTCTAATATCAAACTACTTTCAGGATACCTTTTGTTCTCAAGTCATTTTTTTTCCCTGATAGTTTACTGCGTTGACCACATATACCACTTATTTCCTCATTCTCAATTTTCTTTTTGTAAAATGATGGTGAATTTTCTCACCTTGCCCAAACATAGCTTTTATGCAGCACATATAAGAAAATATTTGAGGAGGCAATATTTAAATTATAAAGTACAAAACTGTACACATAAATGTAAAATGAATTCTCTTGCATACCCATTTTCACTTGTAAATTTTGGGTTAATATCCATTTACTCATTCATTTTTCAAAAATTGTTTTGAGTGTCTATTGTAATCCAAACTCCACTCCAGGTGCCCAGGATATTTCTGTGACTGTATCAACCTAAAATATTTTCCCTGATGGAACTTAGACAATGCACAAGAAACAAAATACAAACCATGTCACATGCAATCATGAGCAGAGGAAAAAAATAAAACAGGTAAGGGAAGTAGTGAGTGCCACTGGTCTTTCCAGGACCTTGGTTTGTCTTCCCAGTATAGTAAGACCAAATGGAGTTTACTTTCAGTATATAAATCTATAACTGATCATGAGGCTTAACTCTTCCTTATTACTACATAAGCAGGTAAACCGAACATGACATTCACATACACAAGACAACAAGATATGTGGAGAGTTGGTTTATTTTGTCACTTTTTGTATTTAACCACTACCTTTTTAAAAAATCTTTAAATACAGTTGACATCAAAGTACATCAACTGTGAAAATGGAATATGAATTCTAAAGTGTGCTCCTAGGGTATGCAGGTAACATCATGTAAGGCAACTACTGTATTGGTGGCTAGGAACCACACAGATGAATTGTTCAGTTTAGTGTTCAGTGTATAAGAAATATGGTAAAAAGAATGTAGAATACTTTTAAATTAATTATCTTAATAAGCGCCCCAATTTTTTAAACATACATCTCACCGACTATCAACATGTCTATAAATTTGATCCTGAACATGATGTGCTATGACTCCAACCAGCATTGACACAACTGGATTCTTCCTCTTCCTATGTCCTGAACATCTGCCAAGTCACTGCTGCACATTCACACTCCATATTTACAAGAATCAGATCTTTACACAAACCACTGCCAAGTTTCAGAGTGTCCTCATTTAGATCTGTCAAAATTCCATTTGTCGTTTAATGCAGTGCATTTACCTGCTTCATAAAAACTACCCTCATTCCTCTGATTCAGATTGTCCCTGTTTTCACATCTTCTTGTTTTGGATTATAGTCAATTATACCCAACTTAGCAACCAGTATGTGTGTGAGTGTTTACACATGCACACACATTTGAAGTTGCCATCAAAATACTGCACTTAGCCTAGGGCATGGAAGAAGAGTAGCCATTCCAGTGTTGCTGAGGGATACCAGAAGATTCTACTCCCACCACAATTATGAACTCCTACAAGTCAGGACCCTGAATCATACACCCAACAGTGAAACTTACATGGCAACTGTTTCTCTTCACCTTTGTACACTATATGCCAAGTTCCATTAGGGGAGTATCTTAACGATCAATCACTTCACATTACTATCCTCATAAATCCTTCCCACTTAATTAAAGTTGAAATAAATATCAACAGCTGTTAGAAAAGAATAACACACAACTGAAGCATTCTGATATTTAAATTCATTCTCATGTTGAAAGCTTAGGGCAATACTCCTGTTGAAAATCACTCTTCTCATTGATAGGAAACTTAAAACTGGCCATCACTAAAGGTCAAACTGACATTGACTCCCCAACAACTATCCCATCCTTCCTCAACTGTGCAAGAACCATGCTGCTTGAGCAACCGATTCAAACTCTAGGTCTGATTAAGTCAATCAAGGTCTTCTCATTCTCCTGGACAGAAATTGATTAGAAACTCAGGCCTAAAACAATCAGCCACACGCCAATTTATGATGGTAGTTTTCACGTTCATGCCTGAAGTGGAAGAGACACAGAAGGGGAGGATTTTAGTCTCTGGGGAAGAAATCAGCTCATTTTTAGTCTGTCAATCTCCCTGCCCACACTTACACAGTTCTGCAGTTAGTTTTGAACAAAGCATGTGCACATGACTGCTACTAGTAGCCATTCACAAATATAAGCATTTTAATTGGGTAAATGGTGCATGCCTGAAAGCCCAGCAAATAGGGAGGCTCAGGCAAGAGGACTGCAAGTAGAAGACCAGTCTAGGCAACTTAGTAAAATCCTATCTCAAAATTAAACAAAATTATAAAGGGCTGGGACTATAGCTGCCCCTAGTTCAATGCCCAGTAACCTCGGGGCGGGGGGGAGGAACAGGAATAAGAAACTTTAGTAATGATACTGATAATGACATTATGGATGCAAACAGATAAAAAACAAAGTAGTCTCTGAAGTCAAACAATCCATTAAGTCATTAAAGCAACCAACTCAGAGGTCCTTTCCACTGCTGGACTTTATTATGTAAGTCATTTAATTTTGTTATTGCTTAAGCAAGTTTGAGACATGTTTTCTTAATACTGTTGAAAGCAAATGGATACACTACCCATTCTATTATCCAAGTAAAACCTCGATTTGGTACCTATCGCAACACCATGCATTTATTCAGAGATATAATAACAAAAATTATTTTATTGGTGAAATTGATAATATCATTCCAAAAACTGGCAATATCTAACTACAACAAAACTAGACAGCAAGTGTAAATATGAACTAGGGCTGCATGAAATAATTCAATGTAAAGTTATAATTTAAAAAAACAGAAATTGAATAGGCATCATGTTAATGCATCATCACCAAAGCATGTATAGCAAACTGACTAGATGTCAAAATTATTCCTATAAATGACACTTAAGGTGGATAACACCTGTATTTTAAACTGTGCCTACATCTTCCCATAAAGATAGAAGAGAAAATGTGGTGAAAAAGAGATAGTGATTACCAAAGTGAGGTGTAACCTAGATCTCAAGGGCATGTAAATAGTTCCTGCAGGAAATAATGATATAGATTTCGAAGACTCTAATTCAATATTCTCCACCAACACTACCTTATCCAAACCATCCTCAGTCCAAGAGGTAAAGAAATAGATCTGTGACCATTTCCAGGCTCTGCTCCCCTAATGAATTTAAGAAAGTATCTTTTCTGAGGGTCTCATCTTCTCTTTGTAAAACAAAAGTCTTGATCTCTCCTTCTTTACTAAGGTCTCTTTCAGCAATGAAATGCTAGGTTACATAAGCAGAATCAATCAAGGACAAAATTCAAATAAGATATAGCTGAGGATAGACATTTATGGAGCAATTCTATAAAGTTATATTAAAAACAAAATTTATTAACAAGAGGTCTTGAAAAGAGCTATAAAATTAATTATGAATCTTGATGATCATAATGCTACTCAACTTATATTTCTCTGGTTCTTAAAGAGATCATGAGAGACCAGGCCAAAACCTGCTAAAGTCCAAATGAATTATGGCTATGACATGCTCCTGGGTTATTATGTCAGCAGTCTTGCTAAAAAGGAACTGGTAAATTCATGCTGTCACTCTGTAATCAAGGTACTCTTCTCAGTGTTTACTTGTTGTAAAGTACTGTCCAGGACTAGAATTAAAGATTACAGAATTTATTAATGCAGTTTATCAGAGTCAAAACAAGAAACATTTGCTTCAAAGATTACAATATATCAATAATTCATTTGCAACAGAACCCTTGAATTCAAGGCAGGTAAGCAGGGGTTCCTGTACAATATACTCTCCCACCCTGAACTTCTATCTCAACTGACAAATCTTATTTTCCTAAAAGGTTATTTCTTTTGCAGAGAGGTCACATGAAAATAGGAATTAATGAAACTTGCATCCTGCGATACCCAGCACACACCAGCCACCATTGGCAATACTTTCCTTTATCATCTCTGTCAGAAAAAATAAATAAATAAACAAACTCACAAAGAACGCTGCTTTTCTTTTCCTCAGATTTTTGGGGGTTATTAGTACAAGCTTTTCTGCATGACACCACTGAAAGAGCCTTCCAGTACCTAAAGCTTAAGCTTAAACAGCCAAACTTTCTTTGCCAACAGTACCATCCGAATGCAACATAGCAGGCAGCACTGAACGCAAAGCTTCTGTCTAGCCTCAAGAATTGTTGCTCAGCTAATAAATGAATTCA
>NW_026006438.1:0-4932 GCF_001458135.2 Marmota marmota marmota
TATATATATATATATATATATGGCTAGGGATGTGACTCAGTGACTCAGTGACTAAGCATCCCTGGTTCAATCCCTGGTACAAAAAAAAAAGGAAAAATATTGTTTATAAAAATTCATAGTCTTAGCCCTATTAAAATGACAATTGAGATTGCTGCCTAACACTAAAGAGAGATCTCTTTAGAGATCTTTCATTTTATTAATTATCTTCCAATAAAGATTGTAGATTGACTCATATGGACACATACAACTGTTAGACACTATCATGCCATCCTGGATATTCTTTTCTGGTGTTAATATTACTAGTTCCTTCAACCATTCCTCTTATTATGTAATTTTATGTCTCTGATTATGTCAATTGTTATCTGAGAATATCCCAAAGCTTTTAAATCTTAGTATGGTAATTATGAACTCAACACTGTACTTCAGATACATTTTATAGAGCAAGGGAGTTCAATGGAACACAGTCTCTTGAATATCACATACCATACTTCTAATATTGCTAATCCTAACTAGCATTGGCAACTTTTTTGGCAGTATTTATCCTGATGATCCCATTGTGCTTTCTGACATCTAAAGCTCACAAGATTATTATTTTCACTCAGATAGCTGTTATTTGAATTTCCTGCAGTAATTACTTGCACAGCTGAGGGTTCTAATCATAATCTCTGAACTTGATAATAAAATCTATTAAATTGTATCTTTATAGGTTTGTTTTAAGTTCCATTTCCAGTTTTACAAAACTGTTTTGAGTTTTGTGTCTTGCATACATTATATTCACTGTTCCTCTCAGATTTGTGAGATTGGTAAATCTAATGATCATGCTTTCTAGTATATATTATGTATAATAATATGTACTAAAAATGGCTGAATTTCTGATGTCTAAAACATATTATTGTAAAAACATTAAAAATCTGGAAAGTATGCATAAAAGCATTTTTTGCTAGTAGTAATAAAGTGATAAAGAACTCTAAAAATGAGCAGTCTTGTCTTGAAGTTTCTCTTGTACAAAAGCAAGTATAACTCATGGTAAGGAAGAGGAAGAATAGAAAATTAACCGTTACTTGCAAGAAAATTTGATTTAAAATTCCCAAATATTCCAAGAAAAAAAATCATAATACATCAAAATATTTTTACCTTAAAAATCTCTTCAGGGCATTCTGAAAACTACCTTCTTATATAAGTACTTTTTGAATATTTATATAAATAACTACTTTTATATCAACTTTTTGTTGAATCACAATTAAAATTAATTTAGCATTCTCACTTATTCAGAGATTTTTTTGATCAAGCATTTTGAATGATTCAGAACATAACCAAGAATTAGAAAAACAAAGTCTCTGAAAAGGCAGAAGTGTCAGCATGAAGTTCATACACTAAAGATCATGTATATCACCCAGAATCTTTCAGCAACTCATCCAGAACACATTTGTTCATATTTTAAATATAGTTCAGAAGTTCTGATTACCTAACTTCAAAATCTACAGATGAATGAAAGAACAAATGAGAAATTATTCACAACTATGCAAAAATTAGCCTGCAACCTGATACTGAAGAAGAAACCAGCACATGCACACACACAAAAAATATAGATATATAGACAGACACACACACACATATATGTGTGTAAATAAATGTACATATGTATCAAGGAGACACAAGGATTCTAGAGCTTCATAATTGCAGAGAAATAAGTATAAAGTCAAACAGTTCTAATCATCTCAGTGATCTCCAGGAGCAACTATTACATAAAAGCACGGTAAAACAACTGACATTTATAACAGAATAAACATCACAATACCTCCAATTCATATAGTTTACAGTTCCCAAGAAACTTTTATATTTATTATTGAAGTTAATTCTCATAATGTTTTGAGTTGCCAAATCAGGAATCAGTACCATACCAAATTTTGAATTTTATGGTTCAAAGAGATTTAACATACTCAGGGAAATATAATTATTAGATGGGTATTACTGTTTTTACTCTACTGCATCATGACCCTCAATACTCAAAAAACATCTACATTTGTGTTAAAAAAATCTGGTTAATAAAAACAAGGAAACATGCAATACATTCTGAAAGACTTCCACAAAAATGAATTTAAAACCTAGACTTTTGAGCCTTAAATGAGTAAAATTAAGTTATCAGAAAAATTCTCTATTGTATCAAATCTCAAAGTTCCTACAGTGTCACAGATTTAACTTACAAGACTAGTAATAAATCCAGAGCCATGAATCACCCTACATTTTAAGGCATAAATTCTTTACATAAAAATGAAAAAGCATGCATAGTAAAGCAATAACTTAGACTTGAATTATTTTGTTTAGAAATATTATTGGAGAATCTTCTCTACCTCTGTTTTCTAGGACCTAGGTGAACCTGAGACTCTTGTGCAGAGTGGAGAAGGTAAATGGGCAATGTGGCAGCAGATGTCACATGTCAAAGTACTTGCCCTGGAACTTTGAGTTTTAACAGTATTAAAAGCCTTTAACTCATCTTTCTACTTTTGGAAGTAAAAATAACATTTTTAAATGTATAAGATAATCTATGACTGAAGAGAACTAAATTTTAGAAAAAAGTTTTTGCATTTGAAACATTTGATATTTTCATAAAGAAACACTATCTGCCAAAAGGAAACAAGAGAGAAAAAATGGAAAAGTTAAGAAATTTCCCTCCCTACCTTTTTCCAGGGCAATGATTATGGTCAGTTTAAAATCTTGAGTTGTTTTTTTTTTTTAATTATAAAACCAAATAAAATATAAAATTTTTTAGAAAAACGGAGCTATCTGCTTAGCACTCCTAATGGTTCACAATCTGCCATCACCATGGTAACCTCTGAATAACTTTTTCCTAGCTAATGCCAATTATGCACTTCTCTGGCCCCTGAAATCCCACTCATTTTTTTAAGGCCTGGAATCTAGAAGAAAAGCCCAACAGTTAAGTTTACACATACCCTCTTGTTCAGTCCGAGTCATTTCCTCAAGCTTCTTCTGTTTCAGTGTGTCCACCACATCGGCAAGGCTCCCTTTGCGGCGCTCTGGGGTTCCAAAATTAACACTGGTCATTATCTCGCGGTCCCGACTCCCTTCGTCAGGCTTATGTGGTGAGGTAGAGGTATTTCGGAAGGAATATAGGGAACATATTTTATTATTCTCTGACTCCTAGAAAAAATAAAATAAAATAAAGCCATTAGAACATAGGTTTCTTAACATTGGAGAAAAATCCTAAACTCATAAAGACAGTATATGATGCTGGGTGAGATAAATAAAATATATAAACTAAACTAAAATAAAATAAGATATAATAACTAACTTAGTAGGAAAAATAAAATATACAATTCTGATTAAACAATTGTAAATTTTAAAGAAGCAGTTAGTTATCAAAGAAACTGAAATTGCAGATTCAAACTACTTAATTTTTGAAGTTATAAAGCAGCCTAAGTGGTTGGACAATGGACAAATCAACTTCTTATACTCTTCATTTTAAAAAAATTAGATTCAGTGAATAATTATTAGGATTGCTAAAGTTTTTCTATTATTTTGGTGCTTTTATTAGCAATGCTTTTCCCACAGCCTAAAACAACAACAACAACAACAAAGTGTATATCACAAAATGCTTTTCTTTAATTTAGAACCATTAGAAAAGTTAGCTTCAGAATCCAATATTCATTACTCACCATAAAATATATAAAACATATAAATTAGTGCCAGAAAGTAAGTCAACTTGAATATTTTTGTGTGCTAGATTTTGGAGAGAATCATTAGTTTAAAGGTATACAACTGTCCAAAGTTATGGAAGCCTCTATTTCTTACCCTTACACTGGTACTTCAGCACATAACACCTTTTTCATGTGACATTTATAAACTTCTTTTTAAACAAGACGGTAGGTTTATTATAGAAAGATTTGCACAGGAATGACTTCATAGTACAGAAAAGTTAGCTAACAGGTAGGAGCATTAGATCTTATAAGGAAAAGCAAATCTGAGATTGAAAATAACAAACAAAAAAGAATAAAATCATGGCATTTGCAGGTAAATTGATGGTGTTGGAGAAGATAATGCTAAGTGAAGTTAGTCAATCCCAAAAAAACAAATGCTGAGTGTTTTCTCTGATATAAGGAAGCTGATTCATAGTGGGGTAGGGAGGGGGAGCAAGGGAGGAATAGATGAACTCTAGATAGGGCAGAGAGGTGGGAGGGAAAGGGAGGGGGGCATGGGGTTAGAAATGATGGTGGAATGTGATAGTCATCATTATCCAAAGTACATGTATGAAGACACAAAATGGTGTGAATATACTTTGTATACAACGAGAGATATCAAAAATTGTGCTCTGGGCTGGGGATGTGGCTCAAGCAGTAATGCGCTCGCCTGGCAGGCATGGGGTACTGGGTTCGATCCTCAGCACCACATAAAAATAAAATAAAGATGTTATGTCCACCGAAAACTAAAAAATAAATATTAAAAAATTCTTTCTCTCTCTCTTTAAAAAAATTGTGCTCTATATGTGTAATATGAATTGTAATGCATTCTGTTGTCATATATAAATTTTAAAAAATTAATTAAAAAAAGAAAATAACAAACACCTGAAAGTTTCTACAAATAAATGCTTTTATATCTCTCTAAATGACTTGGCCATAGCCCTTCAGTAGTTTTGCATTCACCTTTTATCTGTCTGCACAAAGGTATCCTCTCCTCCTATTAAAAAAATAAAAACAAAAACCTGTTGTGAAGCAAAGCATCTAATCTTCAAAAGCTTCAAAATCCTAATCGTTCCTCTCTCCTTCACAAAAACAGCCCAGTAAGCTTCAAAAACAAGAGGAAAGCACATGAGGCAAATGTTATAGAGTTGATAACTAGTGGGAAAGGGGGAGAGAATGAATATGGGAATCTAGAGAAGATAGATTTTATATATATATATATATATATATATATATA
>NW_026006439.1:0-2546 GCF_001458135.2 Marmota marmota marmota
TCTGGATGCACAATGATGTACTCAGTCAGTCTTTTAGATTAGGGCACTTCCTTCATTTTTAGTGTTTTATTTTTCCTTTTAGATTTCATAAAACAATACTGTTATGAAATGCATAATAGCTAATGTAAGTGAAATATACATTCATAGAAGAGAAGCATCAAACATTACAAGAATTTATAAATTTTGTGAATATTCTGAAATTTTTAAAATTTGTCCAAACACCTGCATTGTAGTAGATTGCTTATTTTACCACAGTCTACCAGTACTTCTCAAGCACTATTTAGCACAGGAATCACATGAGAATCATGTTTAAATATAAAGTATGTGGGGCTCAGGGAGTGTCCACGAGTCTGCATTTCCAACATTTCTTCATCTGCTAGTTTCTTAAGATTGTAATTTGCTATTTATTTGATATTTTCTTACTTATATTCAAGTTTTCACATCTATAAGTTTCCTTCTAGGAACAACTGTAGGTTTATTTCATAAGTTTTTGTTTGTTTTATTCATCCTGAAGTATAGAAAATACTTATTTGTTGGCCTTTGGTTATTAAAGCCTAACCTAAGAATTTCCAAAATTACCCTATGGTATTGATTTGTAATTTAACTCATGGCTTTGGAGAATATGCTTTGTATGATTTCAAGTATTTCAAAATCTACTGATTTTTGTTTTATGCCTTATCATGAGATTCTTTAGGACAATGTCCCACATACACTTAGGAAGAATGGGTTTCATCTTGTTATTGGTTTCAGCTTTCTGCAGATGTCTTTTTACTTGGTTTAGTAGAGTTTTAATGCTTTTCAATCTATTCAGTTCGCTTATTGATCTCCTCTCTAGTACTATACATGATTGGCAGGGGAGTCTCAACTACAACTATTGAATTATCAGTTTCTTTTTTCAATTCTTTCCATTTTTGCTTCATGTATTTTGAGACTCACTTATGTCAAAGTATGTTTACAAGAGTGAAATCAATCTAGGAAAAACCTGGGTCTTAAATCATATTTGTCTCTTATTTTTATGCTCATGCCAACTATTCTTTCATTATTTGCATAAAAGAGCATCTAACACACTTATTTTTAAATTATTTTGTTTTTTATTCTAAAGTGTAGCCCTTATAGACAACTTAAAACAATATAATTTAGTTAATATTTTAGTGGAATAGCAAAACTCTGATTTATCTTTTTTTCCCTCCTTAGTATTATTATCGTCATAAAAAGTGCAACTTTATATGTTATAAGAATATTGACCAAACTTCCTAATTATTATGCAGCTGTCATTTAAATGACATAGGTTAAGAATAGTGCTACAAATTAAAATATGTTGCTTTTAAAATATTTCCCTGTGTAATTTTCATTGTCAGTGTTATTTATTTCATTGGATGAATCTGAATTACTGAATAGGATAATACATGCAAAGAGATAAAAACTTCCAATAATATTTTTATAGAGAAGGGCAGCTAACAGTTGCCTCAGTTTAGTTTATTGGAAGTGTCTTGATTTCCCTTATACTTTGAGGGAGAGTTTTGTTGGATCCTGGATATTTATGGACCTTATTTTTCTTTCAATAAATTGACTAAGTTAAAAACGCAGCTTTGTGATTTCTTGCCAATACTCTCCTTTTAATCTTTGACATTCAAAATTCTTCCCTATATAATGGTTTGTTTCTCTTGTTCTTTTCAAGATTATCTTGTTGAATATATGCAAATAGACCACAAATTATGCAAAGTTACTATTTTGTGTTCTTTAGTCTCTATTTAGTTTCTACCTCTCAAATTTACCTATCTTTAAGTTCACATTATTGATTGATTGATTGATTGAGGGGAGGGGTCAGTTAAGTTAGTTAAACCTGCTTATGTGCAATTTTAGTGGATTTTACTTTTCTTCTTTTTCTTCAGTTACTCTATTTCTCAACTGAAGAATATCTATTTGGTTCTATATATTCTATCACTAATAATTGGACTTTAAAAAATGTTCATATTTTACTAACTGAACCTTGCTTTAATTATATTTAAATTTGTTTCATGAGATAAATTATCAACTCTAGAAATCACACTCTTCATGGTTAAAGATGATTCTTATACTTGCTGTTGATTCAATTTCTTTCTTTCCTTTTTTTTAAGTTTTAAAAAATCATTTTTATGGTCAATAACACAGCCTGAAAATATACTGTGTCAATAGACTGGATGATTCAAAACAGCTAGACATTATGTTCCTTAAGAACTTCATTGAACATGGGAAAGTGCCAAGAAATGCAGAATATGCCATTGCCAAAAAAAAAAAAAAAAAACAAAACAAACAAACAAAAAAAAAACAGTGATTTCATAAGGTTTTACACACATATTAATTTTGATTTATCCTTAAAGTTCTAGTATAAACTTTTTTTTTCTTTTTTTTATTGGTTGTTCAAAACATTATAAAGCTCTTGACATATCATATTTCATACATTAGATTCAAGTTGGTTATGAACTCCCAATTTTACCCCAAATACAGATTGCAGAATCACATCGGTTACACATCCACATTTTTACATAATGCCCTATTAGTAACTG
>NW_026006439.1:7438-12178 GCF_001458135.2 Marmota marmota marmota
ATAAGCAAGTTCTTGGGATTATACAAACTGGTGCTTCTGTTTCCAGTCCAGTTTTCTAGAAATGAAACCCTGCCGCCATCGCCTCCATCTCTGGGCCGCACTTGTCTGCGACCGTAGCAGAGCCGCCCTGGCCTCCGCAGCTCAAGCGGCTGCCACCGCGGCTCTCCGTCCCCCTCCTCAAGAGCACGGGTCCCCTGGCAGGGGGGTGCAGAACAACCCCAGAGCAGGCTCTGCCCGAAGGTGCAGCGGCGAACAGGCCACCGAGGCGCTCGAGGCTGCAGTCCAGCCTTCAGAGGACAGGGCTCGGCACGCAGCCCAGCTCCAACCTCTAGGTGCGGCTGCCGGACAGTGTATACAGAGCCATCAAGACAGCAAGCAGAAAGCAAATGGCGGCTCCCGCGGAGTGGATTTTCGGCACAGAAACCACAGTCCCGCCAACAATCCCAATCCACAAACTCTCCCTGTATAAAAAATATTCAAAAAAAAATAAAAGGCGGGGCGCACTGAGCTTTCTTTGCCTCGGGTACTTACAATCCACTGCTGATTACACATTCAGCTTCTCCGCCCGGAGCGAAGCAAAAGAGGAAGCAGATGGGAGCAAAGCGCCCGCGGCTCTGAGCAGCCAAGAGTCCGGGAGCCAAGCGTCTCTTTTTTGATTTCTTTGTTCTTCCTGCTGCTTGGCAAAGTGGTCCGCTACAGATTAACGGTGAAAGGAGCTCTAACAGACTGTGCGAAATCTCTATTAAAGCCGCTGCTTTGAGCACCACGCTCAGCACTTCAGCAACCCCCGTATGCAGCGACCATCTTCTGATTCAATTTCTTTACTGACAAACAGAACCTGAATTTCAGCAATAAACCGGACATTAGAGCTTTCCATTTTTTTTTTCCTAATCATGGTCACAGTCCTGAGATTGAGTGAGCTTTTATATATTCTGCAGAAATATTTCAGAGGTTTTAAAATCTGCTTTTTTGACTTATTTTCTTCATTTATTTATTTTTTCTTCTTTCAGCAGCTTCTTATGTGCTTCAACTGATACCCTTAACTCACCTAACTGTGATGTTAAACAATTGGATTATTGGTCTTTGAGCATTTTCTTCAAATGTGCTTTGGATGTGTCTTTTCCGAGTGAGCTCAGAGTCAGGTCAGATAGAAAAAAAATCTGTGAGTGGGTTTCCTGGAGAGCATCACACAGGCCAAACAGTGACAATTATCTAGTGATGAGACTATTTGAGATCTCACATCCCCTTCTACTCTGTGCACTGGCCTTTGAGTTGCTATTTTTCACTTTTGCCAGAGCTGTGAAGTTCTGCCTATCTAGACTTCACAGAACTGGTTAAAACAGGAATAAGAGTAAGAAGGCCCAACCTTTGCTGCTACTGCTAAATTTCTGCCATTTCCCTTTAATAAGCATTACTTGGATAGTTAATAGAAATCTTTTGTTTATTTTCCGCAGCTCAAAAACTTGATTTTGATGTTTACTCTTTTGGTGTCTCTCATCACTTTGTGGAGAAATAGATTTTGGATGTCTTTACTTTACCATTCTAAAAATGTTTTGAAAATTAACTCCTTTTAGCAAGGGGCGAAATATTTCATGTATTTTTTTAAAAAAAATATCAGTAGTCAGTCACTATTTTTAGAGGGGGGCAGTCCTGGGCAATAATCCCAGAGATGCTTTACCATTGAGCTATATCCCCAGTCCATTTTATTGTTTATTTTGAGACAGGATCTAGCTAAGTTATTTAGGAGCTCACTAAATTGCTGTGGTTAACCTTGATTTTACAATCTTCCTGCTGAAGCAGGAAGTTACTGGGATTACATGAGTTACTGGGATTACAGTTGCAAGTCACCATGCCCTTCTCACTATGTTCTTGTAACATGCAGAGAATTTGGTATTTTGGCATTCAAATTTATTGGTTTTTCTTTTTATTGTCAAATTGCTTAATCAGAAAGAGAATTTAGATAAACTTTTATCTCTCCAGTTTAATCAATTCTCTTTGTTTTGTTTTCTCTGTGACTTGTGCTTACTTTTAATTTCTTGAATTGTCATGCCTTCTTTCATTTTCTGGTCCTTTAAATACTGTGGATTCTGACAAGGACTCTTTTCGTGCCACAAGCCACATGGGTAATTCCATTTATGCTTTTATCTTAGATCATAGGATCCAGAATCCTTTACCTAAATTTCCATATATGAATTATTGACTTCTCCTGTGCATGTCATATAACTTCATAACTTTTTTATATCCCAGTGACCCACAGGGTGGATCATATTTGACCATATCAATGCCCAAAGCATAATAAATAGTGATAAACATACATAAATCATTAAGTTCAAGCAATAACCATTAGATTTCCACTCTGAAAGACTCATTAAGTTTGATTGCTTTGCTGAGATATGCATATAATAATTAAAGGCAGGGAATAGATAACTATATGCACAAGTTTTTAAATAAAGACCGTGCTATGGCTTGAATATTGTTATTGTTTGTGGTATTCCTCCAAAGCTCCTGTTAATGCAGAAATGTTCAGGGTAAATTATTGGATTGTGAGAGATATAACCTAATCAATCCATCCTGGTTTGAATGAACTGAGTGGTAATGTAGACATATGGGAAAGGATGAAGGAGGTGAATCACTAGGGGTATGCTGTGGAAGGATGCTTCTTCCCTGTCATCCTTTCTCCTTCCATATCTTTTTCTGCTTCCTGACCCTTCCATATTTGAGCAGTTTGCTCCTTCCCTGGGCCATTCCACAGGATGAGCTGCCTCATCTTATGCTCAGAGGAATTGAGTTGGCCATCTATAGACTGAGACCTCTAAAACTGTAATCCCCAAATAGACTTTTTTCTTCTCTAAGTTATTTGTGTCAGGTGTTTTGGTCATAACAACAGAAAAGCTAGCTAAAATAAATATTATAATTTTTCCTTATTTCAAGGTATTTTTTTTTTGCTTTCAAAATTCCTCCTAAAAAGTAAGATTCAGAAAGACTGCAATTTAGTTTATACAGTTAAAAAAAAAGGAAAAGAAAAGATTTTGTTTATTTGAATCTTTCAGAAACCCAGGATTATTATGATTTTGATCAAGAACATGTTGATTATAGACAAAATGCTGTAGAGAAGGCTTAGAATTCAGAATGTCCAATAAGTAGCAACTCCCATTTTAGAATATAATCTTAAGAACAAATAAATCTCCAATTTTAAAAATACAAGATAATTCTTACATTCTAATTAATTAATGTGTAAAAGATAATAGTTTTATTTGACTACTGAAAATATCTTGGCTATGACAAGTGGTTAGTTCATATTATGAAAATATTAATAAGAATTCTAATTCAACAAGAATCCGAGGGCTGGCTCTAATTGGGATCACTTGAGAAAAGTTTAATAACATAACTAATCATAAAGATGTATGAAAGGATAGTGTAGTATCTTGGGAAGATAAATTGTTAAGTTTTTGCTGTCTTAACTACAAAGAATAAGGGCAAGTGTTGTTGGAGCCCAGAAGATAGATCTGGATATAGAGATGGCAGTTTCCAGTGAAGTTGCCTATTATTATGAGGTTCAGCCAGCTTGGGATGACATCACTGATAAAGAAACCAGGTAATGCGTACAACAGCTTTTTCTCTCTCCTCCTGATATTCTAAAGCTCTCTTTGGGCCAAACTGAGAGGTGTAGTAGACACTGAGCCTAGGAGATCAAGAAGAAAATGTGCAAAACAGAAGTTACCAAAGGAAAGGAAATGTTTAAAATTTTCTATTTCACTCTATTCATTTCTTTACACATATAAAGCATGAAGAAAAAAGTAAAGAGAAATAAAACTACTAATTATCTTCTTTGTAACTCTAGACAACATAGGGTGCATTGTTTATGAGGAGGAAGAGAAGAAATAAAAGTAAAAGAAAAAATAGAGGAAGAGTGAAAGGGAGAACAATGAGTCTGGCTTCTTGGTGTATCTTCTATTCATTTGTAAATTTTTAAATTAGTGCATTATAGACATACAAAACATTTAAATTCACCCTGCTTTATTCATAGATTTACAGAGAGAGTTTGGTTTGTTTCATTCTACTGTTCATCCCTCTGTTTGTCCTCCCTGCCTTCCCTATAACCCCTTCCACAGATATCACTGCTATTTGTATTGGATTCTCCCCTTTTTCATTATGTGGTCAAGTATTCACATATGAGGGGAAACATTCGACCCTTGGCTTTCTGAGTGTGGCTTATTTCACTTAGAATTGTGTTCTCATTTCATCAATTTTCCACCTAGTTCCATCATTTAATTCTTAATAAAATAAAACTTTATTGTGTATATACACCAAGTATTCGTTATTCATTAGTCTGTTGATGAGTATGTTAGCTGGTGCTGTAGTTAGGTTATTATGAATTGTGTTGCTATAAGCACTGATGTACCTGTGTTTCTATAGTATGCCAATTTCAGATATTTGGATATTTACCAAGGAATGGGACAACCGGGTCAGATGGTGGTTGTATTCCAAATTTTGAAAGGGATATTCATACAGCTTTACAGGATGGCTGTACTAATTTGCAGTCCTATCAACACTGCATTAGTGTAAATTTCCCCACATATTATTCTTTAAAAAATTCTTTTCAGCAAAATGTATTTTGACATATTATATATACATGGACTATAACTTTCCATTCTTGTGCTATATATACTGTGGAGTTACACAGGTTGTGTATTCATATAAGAACATAGGAAAGTTATTTTTTTTTCATTCTACTGTTTT
>NW_026006439.1:18619-81664 GCF_001458135.2 Marmota marmota marmota
GTTTGGTTTTTTTATGTTATCCCATATCTCTTGGATGTTTTCCTCGTGATTTTTTACCAGCCTTTCTGAGTTGGCTAGACTCTTTTCAAGATGATATATTTTGTCTTCATTATCTGACATTCTGGTTTCTACTTGCTCCACTCTGTTAGTGATGCTCTCATTTGAGTTTTTAATTTGGTTTATAGTTTCCTTCATTTCTAGAATTATTGTTTGATTTTTTTAATAATCTCTATCTCCTGATAAAGATGCTTATTTGCTTCTTTTATCTGTTTATGTAATTCATTTTCAATGTGTTCTTTCACTGTTTGAATTTGCTTTCTTATATCCTCTTTAAGGTTCCATTCCATCTGTCTAATATATTCCTTGAGTTCTTTATTTGATCATTTTTCTGATGCCTCTAGGTTCTTCTGAATATTTAGGCTGTCCTGCATTGTTTGTACTCCTTTTCTTCCTTGTTTTTTCATGCTGCTCATGTTACTTCTTGTCCTGTTTGACTACTGAGTTACTGTTTACTCCTATAAATTTATTTGATGCTTGGGAGGAAAAGTATTAGTAGGGAAGGGAAGAAGTCACTAAAGAGAATGAGAGTAAGCAGGTAGAATTCAAGGAAGGGGGAATAAGGAAATTGAAAAGAAATGAAAAGACAAAAGAAAAAAATAGAAAAGAAAAAAGAAAAAAAAATTTAAAAATAATATAAAAAATTAAAATTAAAAATAATAAAAAAAATTTTAAAAATTTAAAAAATCAAAAAATGAAAATAAAAAAAAACACATAATAAAAAAAAATTAATAAATGCAGTCTTAGAGTTTGATTAACTTCTTTTCCAGTAGTTGGAGCTGTGCCCACCCGGCCAAGCTTCTCCTCTCAATACACAGGAACCTATCACTGTGCAGCAGCTCCTCCTCCCAGACTGGGTGGGTCTCCAATCCTGAGTGCCTAGGGCCTTCTCTTGTGTCTAGTCACTTCCCCACTTTTCCTCAAGCCAGGCCCCACTCACCGGTGACGCTCACCACAATACTGGCTACATGCCAAGTCTGCTGCTCCTGGGAGCCCTATTTTCTTGAATGACTGGGCACACTCTCCCTGTTTGCAATTCCCTCAGACCCTAAGTTTGTGGAGCTTGGGGCTGAGAACCCTCAGCAAATTTTGCTTGCCCTCCAGTAGCCACGCCCCTGGTAGCTGGTGCAAGAGACCTCAGTTGTAGCCAGGGGTTCCGAGCCACGGGTCCCACACCACTCCTGATTCCCTCGGTCTGGCTATCGTGCTTACCAGAGGCCTGGGAGGGGCCCTTAAGGTTTCCCTGCTGTGTGAAGAGGGAGGGTGAGGGGGTTACACACCTGTTGCCACAGGTTTCAATGAAGTTATCTCCTCCGCCACATTCTGGTGATGTCAGTTCTCTGCCATGGTAGTATCCCATGCAAATGGCAACAGTTCATTCCCTTTGCCGGGTAACCAATGCAATGGGTGGGTCCTGACTGGCTTTCCCAAGCCCCGTCTCAATCCTGTGGCCATGGCCTATGAAGGCTCGGTTGGTATTAACCTCTGCAGGTTCAGAAGGGCCGACCAGTCATTTCAGTGGGATCGTTTACTGGTGAGTCACAGCAGTTTGTCTGCGAGATGCAGGCAAACAGGAGCTTGAATTCAGCCGACCTGGGCTTGGTGTGTGTTCTGAGAGGTCCAGACTGTTGGCCCCAGATCCACGTCAGCTCAGCATTGCCTAGTGATCCTGAGCAAACAGCATTTAGACAGTTTACGACTCCCTATGCCTGCGCAGCTGAAGAGGTCAGAGACTTGATCTCTCCGCGCCCACCGCCATGTCGGATCTCTACATATTAGTTTTTAGAATCTCATCTTTTGGATTGTTGATTTCCATATGAATTTCAGAATATCATTTACTCTTAGAATTCCATACTGAGTTTTCATGATATTTTATCCAGATCTTTGTGGACACAGGATGTTGCTGACCATGTGGAATTCCTCTTTTTCCCTTTGATGACAGGAAGCTACCAGTCTGGCACTAACCCCTCTACTGAGTGTTAAGGAGGAGCCAAACATATGGGCCCTACTCTGAAAAATAATACTTACTGGGTGTCTTAAAGAATCTGCAATATGTATGGGGTGAAAATGGGAGTTCATAATCTGCTTGAATCAAGTGTATGAAATATGATATGTCAATAACTTTGTAATGTTTTGAACAACTAATAATAAAAAAAGGAAAAAAAAGAAAAAAAAGATTAAAAAACTAATGTAATTTAAAAAAATAAAATTCAAAAGTAATCCACTGGAAAAAAATCAAGCTACTGTAACACAGTTGTGGAGTCTAGGAGTCCAAACTGAATTATTATAAGGTATATGCTCTGAAAGGTCTAGGGGAAATTTTTCCTTGATTCCTCTAGCTTTCAGTGGTTGTGGGGAATACTTGGCATACTTTCACATGTGCACTCATCTCTCCTTTTTCGGTCACCATCATCACATGGTGTTCTCTCTGCATAGGTATACTAGTCCAAATTTTCCTCTTCTAAGGTGATGAGTCATCAGATTATAGCCCACTCTAATTGACTATGGCCTCATATAACATTTTCATGCACAAAAACCTCATTTTCAGATGATGTAATAAGCTGATGTGCTGGGAAGGACATGACAATTCAACCCAGAGCAGGTACTGAGCTAAATGTGCACTATTTCCTGTATTTCTCATGGCAGCACTGTGAAGTACACACAGGCATCACTCACACTGAACAAACTAGGATATGAAACTCAGTAACGTTGTGGTCCAGCTAGAAGCACATGGAACCCACAAGATTGTAGTCACAGTGTAGCTGTAGCATGGGTCCACCTGTCCCTTGAAAGAATAATTCTGTACCCCCTGCATCTCTTTCGACATGATACTGCTTCCCAGAAGTGGTCCTAGAGTACTACAAAAGACTCCAAATCTTTTTAGTAGCTGCCTCTTTGAGAACCTTAGAGCAGGAATTGATGCATAAAATCAAATTGCTCAAATTCACTCATCATGTATCCCCAAAGTTACAATATTACTCTTCTAAATTTAGATTACTAGAATTTCATTGAACATCCTATACAGGTTTATAGTATGAAATTTTTAAATTAATTTTCTTCACTATTTTTAGATATATAAATGACAGAAGAGTGAATTCTGAAATACTATATATACATAGAATATAGCATATAACTTATTCTAATAAGGATCCTATTCTTATGGTTGTATATGATATGGGGTTTCACTGTTTGTATATTCATAGATGAACATAGGAAAGTTATGTTTGATTCATTCTGTCTTTTCTATTCCCATTTCCCCACCTTCCTTTTATTCCCCTTTGTCTACTTTAATCAACTTTTCTCACATCCTTGTCAACATGTTCTATTACTTGTACTCTTGATTATTGCCATTCCAACTGGAGTGAGATGGAATGACAGTGTAGTTTTAATTTGCATTTCTCTAATTTGTAGTGATGTTGAACATTTATT
This sequence comes from Marmota marmota marmota, assembly GCF_001458135.2. Classification (NCBI taxonomy): domain Eukaryota; kingdom Metazoa; phylum Chordata; class Mammalia; order Rodentia; family Sciuridae; genus Marmota; species Marmota marmota. The sequence goes on from NW_026006439.1 coordinate 22,106, forward strand.
TCATATATTTGTTGGCCATTTGCATTTTTTTTATGATGTGCCTGTTCATTTCCTTTGCCCATTTGGTGATTGGAATACTTGTTTGTACTGTGTTAAGTTTTATGATTTCTTTATATATCCTGGAAATGAACGCTAAACCTGATGTGCAGGTGCAACAATTTTTCTCCCATTGTAAGTTCTCGTCACATTCTTGATTGTTTTCTTTTCTGTGAAGAAGATTTATAGATGGGAAACTCATGTAACTCTTGAAGCAATTCAATGATAAGTGAAAAATGGAAACCAAAATATAACTTACATGTGTGTCATGCTCATTTAAAGAGCCATAATACATTCAAGAGATAAAGGCAGTGATAATCCTATTTAAAATCATGAATGTAGGTTCACAAAATGTAGGCCCTTTAACCAAATCCCAGTGTCAGTAAGTCATAGAGTACAGATAGAAACCTAGTTCTCCTCTGTTATTTGTGTTTTCCCTGAGGCAATCTGCAGTAACAGGCCCAACAACCTAATAAATTCAGTTTGTTTGAATAGACATAATAAGAAATTCTTATTAAAACCCATCAGTCAAGATAATATGATGGTTTAACATTATGTCCTCTTTGCCAGTGTTAGATGTTGATGATTTAAAATATTGTTTAGCATTCATCACAGATTTTCTAAACACAGAAATTTGGGTGGGTAAAGTAGGGGGAGAAGCTCTGCTAATGATCATATAAAATAACAAATTGATTCATTCAAAAGTTGACAGATGTTGCTGAAGGGTGTTAGAACAATCAGTGAAGAAGCTCAAAAAACTCAGTGAGAAGTAAGCCTGGATTCTCATTTAAATTGATACATATATATAAATGTATTAATACAAACTGCCATTTGTTTTGCCTGCTTTATTTTCCCTTGTATTTCTTTACTTCAGAAGAAAATATTAAAGGATAAAACACATAAAAGTACACAGGAACAGATAAGAGAAGCAAAATCCTTAGACGACAGGCATATGGAAAAGTAAGTAAAAAGGGTCTTCTTTCCTGTACCTTATACCTAGGAATAATTTTATTGTGCTTCAGAGTAACAGATTTATAACTAGACAGGGCTCTTCTGTGAATTTCTCCACTGATTAACTTTCCAAATGATCACTAAATTTAATAGAGCTCAATCAGGGGGTACTTCAATAATAGTTTAGGCACATGCAATGCCTTCTAGATAAAAAATATAAGAGCTTAGGAGATAGTTAAAGCACCACTATGTGAATTGGCCAAGATCCTTAATTCAGATCACGTGGTGGAAACAAAGCTTTTGTACTGGAGGCACCTGACCTTTGTACAACAGCTGGCAAATAGTTTCCTCCTAAGAGTTTAAAGAATGTTGGGAGTTCATTTTGAAGTGTGAGGTTCCAGATTAGTTGGTATAATTATCTGTTGTTTCAAGAAGATAAAGATGGTCTGTTTCTGCACCCTGGAGGTGGTGCATCAAGAGTTATGTGGGCTCATGATTCTTTACACTCTTTACAAAACGTGTGAGCACTTTGTAAGCTTGTTGAAAACTTATGGAAGTAAATACCATGCCTTACTGTACCTTTTGATCACTAGCATCCTGCAGATTTGCTACAGGTGTAAACCCTCCATTATCAGTGTTTCTTCACACACCATTATCTGTATAAAATGGGTTACTCTGAAAATAGAATAATTTGTTGAAACAGGAGCCTTTAGACATGATGTAACAGGCAGTATTTTTAAAAAAAGAATTTGGAGTCATCATCAGTGACAGAGAAGACTTGCAGACTCCAGGTGATACCAGACCCAAGTCCAGGCACCTCATCACTGGAAAACCAGTAGTCAAAAGATGTGAATTAGTGGGAAAGAAATCAGGTTTACTGAAGGTCCAGCACACTGGGGTATTGTGGGACTGTCATCTTCATAGTGCCCTCTTGGGGATCTCAGGGACACAAAGGGTTTTTATAAAGACAGAAAGATGGGATTGTGATGTACTGGGAGGGAAGGTTTCTCTTGGCAGGATTTTTGTCATCCAGGGTGTGTCTCCTTTTCTTCATTTTTGAATGGACCATCACAATGGAGCTTGACTTTCTGGGGCTAGTACCTGTACTTTCTTTAAATAGACAAATTTATTTATGCATGTAAAAAGTCACAGAAATTTACTTGCTTTGTGTTGACATATAACTAAAGACTAAGAAGAGGCATGACACATTTGATTTTATCTGAGGATCACCAGATGTTCTGGGTTTTTTAAAGGTGGTTATTTAATTAGAGTGCCATGTGAGGGACAGATAAGCCTAATAGAGTGCAGGCAGTCATTGTTTGTGGTGATGGTAAGATCATTGATGTCTGCCCTTCCCTTCTCAGGCTGACTGCTCAGCTAGAACTTTCCATCAAATACTCACTCTCCCTTCTTCTTCCTACCTTTCTTCTTCTGGGAGAGAAATGCTAGTCTACATAGTAGAAAAACAAAACAAAAAAATTACAATAAAGATTGTCCTGAGTTTATGAAATGTATCATTTTGTTATCTTCCATTTGCAAATCACAGAAAATCCAATTAAAACAAGTTTAGACAAATAATAAGGAATAATATTTTGTATAGCTGAAGTATTCAGGGGAAGAGTGGACTGCAGATCCAGTAGCATCTAGGGACTCATTAGGGTACAATTTCTCTTTACTTTCATTTTTGCCTTCTGCTGGGTGTGTCCCATGGTCAGACAGGCTCTTCCCTCATGGAAGCAGCTCCAGCCTCACGTCCCTCTGGGTTTAGAGCCAGAAGAACAGAACTTTCCTCAGGGAGTTATCCAGGCCTAGATGTGTTCTAATCTTATCCTGAGTGGAAGTGGAGGGGGCCTGGGTCTTCTGGACTCAGTCCTTCTTAGGCACTTATCTGCAGAAATGGCAGTGCACACAGTGGCAAGGTGACCAGCAAGTCCACTGCAGTACTCATGGACACGGGGGAGGCTGTCACTGCCAGCCTGGGAAGCAGCAGGTGAGAGGAGGAGGTGCTGTATTCAACTGATGGCAGGTTTTTCATATGTCTCCAGGAAACCATTTCAGGGCTTTAGACTGATAGCACTAGGGAGAACAGAAACTTGGTGAAGCCTCTTACAGACCTTCAGGTGGACGAGCAGACCCAGCACAAAACCTACTCCTGCTGTGAACTTACCTTCCATTAGATTTGTGCATGGCAGTGCCACTCTTCAAGGCCACTGAGCTTATTTTCTCTGGGCTCTGAGGTCACATGGCCATTCCCCTAAAAACTCCTCTGGTTGGAATTGTTCGCTGACTCACTGCCTTCCTCCTCCTCAATACCCATGATGCATTATGTACAGAGGATTTGCAAATGTGAAAATATGTGCAAACACCATGGAGAACAGTGTGAATGTTCTTTGGAAGAATAAAAATAGAACAACCATATGGCCCAGAAAGACCTCTTTTGTGTAATTTAAAAGAAATGAAATCAGCATGTGGAAGAGATGACTGTACTCATGGGTTTGCTGCAACACCCTTCACAATAGGAAGGGACAGAATCCATCTTAATTTCCTGTGGGTGAATGGGTGGATGGATAAGCAAATTGGCAGGTGGCCTGTGGAATATTATTCAACCCAAAAAGGAAGGAGATGCCAGCACTTTCAGTAACTTGAGTGATCCTAGAGGACACTGTGCTGAATTACATAAGCCAGGCACAGAGAAATCTGGCACAACCTCACTTACATGGGCAATCTAAAAATGTAAACTTACAGAGGCTGAGAATAAAGGGTGGTCAACAGGGGTGAGGGTGAAAAATAGGTGTTGGTCAAAGCTACATGGGCACATGTATGCCAGGTGCATGAGACCTAGAGATCTGCACCCTAAGTGCATGTAGTTAAGAATGTGGTCTTTTGCCCTTTAAAACCTGTTCAGAGGACAGTTCTCTGGTTAAGTATTTTTGCATTACAAAGAGAAGCACACAGGGGAGCATGAGGAAATGGCAGGAGGACTTGTGGCCCCAGGGTGTTACAGGTGTGTGTAGTGGCCAGCCCACTGAGGTGCCATCAGATAAAAGGAATTATTTGTTTTTATTGTGCCTCCTACTAAGGCAGGGGTCATGAAGTGGCAGTGAAGGTGGCTTCTCCAGGGGCCAGGAGGCATCTCTTCCACCTGAGCTCCTAAGTGGACTCAGCTGCTCAGGCTGAACCCTTTCCACCTGCCCGCACCCTCCTCACTGCCTGCAGCTGTGGGAGATGTGCTGTACATGCACATAGATCTTTGGACAAGGGGCAAGGACTGGGAATGTAGCCCTGCCCTGCTCTTCAGTCCACTATGGAATTTGAAGGAGGGTCCCAGGACTGGCTGCTGCCCTCCTCTTCTGCTCTGCTTTTCTGCTCTGTTCTACTTGTTTTTATCGTAAGTAGATTAGTAATAAATCCTCTGTATTTTTTTTTTGTGTGTGTTGTGTGTGTGTGTGTGTGTGTGTGTGAGTCTGATAGGATGGCCTTAGGCCTGAGCCTAAGCAACTCCATTTTAAAAAACCTGCAGTTTCACCAGGCACACCCACAGATCCCTCCAGTATGGCCTCAAACAATTTCTTTCCCTTACCCTGATAAAAAGAGTGAAGCTCCTGGCAGGCTTTCCTCACCTGATAAGAGGGAAAGGCGAGAAGATCAGGGTGGAGACCAAAAACCAGATGTTTCTGACCCCAGGGCAAATGATGTGACTGAGAAATCTGGTGGTAGCTGATAAGGATTGAAAGGGAGGTAAAAAAAAAAATTAGTATAAGTGATAAAGCAAATGAACCGGGTTTCAGCCAGCCAAAAAATGAAATCCCGGTGTCAATGGAGACCATCTGGATATCTGGACTTTCCCCCTGTCTGGAGGTAACAAGGCTCTTTTTTCTTCCCAGTGAGTTGCTGCCAGACACAGATAGTGGGGCGGGAGCAATATATCCCTGCTCAGAAATGACAACACCATCCCACTGCACAGCACCACTGGGGACTTGTGAAGCTATAATGAGGCACCTCTACCCCTCAGTTGAGGGTGTTTCTAGTGGAAGTTCAGTGGGCAGTTTGAACTCCACCCAAATCTATCAGTGATGAGCTTGCATTGAGAAAGCTGGACTTCCTCCTCCATTGGGTGAAAATGAAATGTGCCTCTCACCTCCCAAAGGAGTGGTACCAATGCAACCAATGGAACTAGAGGAAGTTGGTGCCTGCATCTTCATGATGGAGTGTTAACCCTCTGTTTTCTTCTAGAATTTGCAAGGTTTCTATTCTAATTCCCAAGTTTTTGGTTCATTTAGACTTGACTTTTGTGCAGGGTTAGAGACAGTGGTCTAGTTTCATTCTTCTACATATGCACATCCAGTTTTACCAGCATCATTTATTCACATGGACACAGAAGAATGGGCATGAGGGCTCACTGGAAGTGGAGTCCTCAGGGCATGAGGCCCAGAGACAGCCCAGCCTCTGGAAGCACAGGCTGTACCTATAGCTTCAGGTGGGCACTGTACAGTGAGCTGGGAAGGATGGAGAGAGCAAACCTCTCACTGAGGGGCTTTCATGGCTCCTTATCCTGAAGAGCAAATCATGTGTGAATTTTTGCAGAAAACCCTTATGTGTATGGTCAATATTATGATGTGCTGAGGCATTACCAAGAATGAGTGGGCATGTGAGAACAGAAAAGAATGAAGTCAGACTCCCTACATCACTTCATACACACACACACACACACACACACACACACACCCTCAAAATATATCACAGAACTCAATACAAAATTAAAATTACAGACTCCTAGAAAAATAGGAATACGTTATTTTTGCCTTACATTTAGAAGTGTTTACTAATTTAAGGCACTAGCTATGCAACAAAAGAAGTAATAAGTAAATTAAACTTTATTGAAAATTATAGCTTTTGAGCATCAAAGAATGCACTAAGAAATTGAATTGACAACTCACAAAATGGAAGAAAATATTTGCAAATCATTGATTATAACTCAGAACTGATTGTTACCCCAAATATAGAAATAACTGTTACAACTAAACAACAAAGAAAATCCAATAAAAAAGTATCCAAAGACTTGAATATGCACTTCTCTAAAGATCATTATGTTTGAAAAGTAGTCATCATTTATCATTTATCATTAAGGAATTGCAAATCAAAGTCATAACAAGATAACACTTTATGAGTAGAAGGATGACTACAATCAATGACATGGACAATAGCATATGTTCTCAGGGACAAGGATACACTGTGACCTGGTGAAGAAATGTAAATGATGTGCCTACTTTGGTAAAACCACTATAGAATCAAAGAATCCCTGTAATGAATACAACATTAGAAAATAATTCAGGTCTAATTGTTATTGGTTATATATTTTTGGCTTGTATTTGTTTAATAATGGAGATATTCTCATTTTCTTTTAGATTGTTGTTAGTGGTTATTAAAATATAATCATGAGCTGGGGTTGTGGCTCAGTGGCAGAACTTAGGCCTAGCATGTGTGAGGCACTGGTTTTGATTCTCTGTATAAATAAGTGAATAAAGTAAAGGTTATCAACAACTAAAAAAAAGTTTATAAATAAAACACTTAATCATATACCTATTAGTTTCATTCCCTTGTACTATATTTCTCTATATCAGTCATATAAAAAAGACTATTTCTTTAATTATGACAGCTCAAATATCAAGAAGAGGGTTCTTCTTAGTCATGGGAATTTTGATTTTTATAATAACAGCCCAATTATTTAGGTAAAGTACATATAAGTATGTACTGTATATATTTTTGTGGTGCTCCATGAGTGTTTCCTGGAGGAGGTGGAGGAAGAAAAGGTCCTCTTCTCATGAACCAACTCCTTGGATCCACAGAAAACAATGGACCTCTGATTGGAGGGTAAGATGAGAAAGAAAAGCCAGAGCCAGTTGCTTGGTTTTCAGCAGGGAGAGATGAATCAGGTACATTGGAATCACCTAGATCAACTTTGGTATCATTTCTACTAGATTCCATTTCTGAATATGTAGGCCCATCCATTTTATCCAAAGGCAGTATAGTAGAACTTCTGAGTTCTGCTGATCCAGACGGTCTACCATATTTAGAATAACATCCATCTTGCCTTTGCAGAGGAAGATGTGGATCAGAATATGGTTGGCCTGGTGAAAAGATCATTATCATATGGGCCTGTTCCCATGGACCAGGGGCTGTATGTCAGAAGGTGCTCGCTGAGGATAAGTTGACTTATCACAGTTTGATTCTCTTCTTTCATTGCTAGTTGGATGGTTCAGAGGATTCTCTGGGCCCCTTGAGCCTGTTTCTCCTCCTACTGGCACCAAAGTTGAGGGTATAAGTGTACCCTTCTTTTCCATATGAGAAGGTCTTATTTCACATGAAGGTTGACCCAATGGTGAGAGACCATTTGGAGAATTCTTTTTGCCAAAGGCTGTATTTGAAGCATCAAGCACAGAAGGATCTTTTTCTACAAGCTTAAATTATAACTCTATTTCAGTTAATTTTTTTATATTGTGAGCATTTTTTCCTTAAATTATTGAGGTATCTTTCAGCACTCCTAGCTGCCAACTCATTACCATGAGCTTTTTTTCTCATAGTAAATAATGTGCCCCTGATAAAAACAAATGGTTCTCTCCAATTCTTCTTCAAGACCTTTTGATCGCTTTCTATTGGTCTCCAGCAGTTTAGTTGTATGGCTGAACTTTTCGTCCTCTTTGAAAAGTTTCTCTTATTGTTCTACCTGGTAATTTTTCTCTCCTATTTTCTTTGGAGTTTCATTACATTTTCTTGATATAATTCCATCATGACTTTAAGTTTCTGCTGAAGATTCTGATTCTCACTTTCAAACTGTGTATTTTCTGCTTGCAAAGATGCTTTTTCTGTCTTAAGATTTTTAATATGTTCTATCAGGTCTTCCTTTGTTTCAATTACTTCAGATAATAAAGTAAAAATTTGATTTCTTTCTCTTTCTAAGGTTTTAAAAGAGGCCTTTAACTTCGCATCATAAACCAGTGTCTTCCAAGACCCTTTTGGCTGATCTTCTAAGTGAGCACTAATTTCTGATTCACTCTTCAAATCCAATTCCAAGTAATCATCATCTGTTAGGACTTTTTCAAGCACAGGAGCCCAATCTTTTATCTGCAGTAAGTGTTCAGTCAGAGAATTAATGTGATTTTTTTGTCTCCTAGAACTTGTTCTGCATGTACTTTAGAGTGTCCAAATATAATTTTCTGTTTAGTAAGGCCATTCACTTTTTCTTTCCATACTTCAACTTCTTGTAAAAGCTGTTTATGACTTTCCTGACGTCATTCAAAGCCTCTTTTATTGCTACTGTAATTCTTTCTTTATTCATTTGAAACATTCTCAAGGTTGTTTTAGCTTCAGGTATTTGTGATTTAAGTGATTTTGATTCATCTTCTAGGGACTTAATCCTTTTTGATATATCCACCATCAATTTATCTTGTTGAGAATATTTAGTTTTCTCTTCTTTTAGCTTATTTTCTAGAAAGAGTATTTCATCCTCAAGTTTAGATAAGGACCTCTCCAGGATTTCATATATTGCCTCCAAGTTTTCTGTTTTTACTGACTCCTTCACCAAAATGACATCCTTTAAAGGTGACTCTAAGCCTTCATACTCTTTTTGAACAAGGCTAACATTTTCAAGTAATTGACATTTTTCTTGAATTAGTCCAAAAAATTTTAGAGCAAGTTTTTTTTTTTATCTTCTCATGTAATGCCTGCTTCTCACAGACTGATAACTTCTCCACAAAAACAAAAGAACAACAAAAAATCCAATAGCTGTACATATCATCAACTCCCATGGACAGCCATAAGGACTAGGGTGTGTTTCCATGTCTTCAGTCAAGGTAGACCACAACCCTACTTACTTCTTCCAGGACCACCCCCAAGTATGGCTGAGAGACAGCTGTTGCCTCCCCATCATGCTAAGGCTACTTTGGCTATTCCCTCCACAACCATACAATCCCCAGCCACGCCAAAATAGGCTGTGAACACTCAGGCCTTTGGTCAGGAGAAAACCTGCACCAGGCAATGGAGCAGACCATTTTGTACCAGTGAGTGGCGGGGAGGGGCTGTGGGCATGAGCATGGGCATCCCTGGTCATGGGATCTCAGGGGCCTAGCACACTTACACTGCCTGTCAGGGAAGTCTTGGTCCCTCCACTATGCTATAAATTCTGAACCAGTGAAGGTTCAAAACAGTCCAAATCAAGCCACAGAGAAGTCCTCTCCAGGTCACCCACCCATTGATTTGGTTTAGGCCAGGCTAAGGCAGAACTTATTATGTGCCATTCTATATAGTCATAATATCACCCAGTTTGATGTAACTAAAAGTCTACAGCTCTGTAAATTTTTTAAAGAGTTAGTACACCATATATTTATATTTATACCACTTGCCCTTTTGTTTTAATTACTCATTCCTTTCCCTTCCCTTCTGTCCCCTCTCTTTATCCTTCCTTCCTTTCTTCTTTCTCCCTTTCCTTTTCTTTCAGTGTTGGGGGTTAAACTTCAGGGCCATGTACATGCTGGGCAAGCTCTCTACCACTGAGCTACATCTTGAGCCTTGCTGACAATTTCTACAGAAGTTATCTGAATTATTCCATAGAAAAACTCTTGTGTTAGACATTTGAAAAATAACTTGAGAAGAGTTGCGAACATGGGAATAAATCAGTTTTGATAAGTTGTTTTTAAATAGTATATGATATGTAATGTTTCTAAAAATAAATTGAGTTGTTTTCATGTCAGTTTTTGTAGACAACTATTTTTCTTTGAAATCTTTTTTCAGATGTTCTTTTCACTACTCACAGGATATAAACACTTCTAAGAAAGCTGGTCATTATAAATATATAGCAAAGAGAAGGATAAGATAAGTGAGAGTCTGCCTCAAACAAAACAAAATAAAATGTTTTGTGGGATTCTCACACAGACAGGAGACACCAGGGTATTCAACAGGAAGCAGTGTTTATTTGTGTGCATCTAGCCTCAGTGGATTCTTATCTGAAGGCTGAACATTTAGTGTAGAAATTGATCTCTTATATATTCTAGTTAGTTTCCTTTTACATACTAGTCTTTGTCTTCATATGAGGTAATAGACATTCCTGATTGGACATTCTATTTCTATACTACAAAGTAGCAAGAATGTTCAAGATTGATTTCTGGAGGGCTCACAATGATACAGATGACATCATGTTCTGGTTTTTTTTTCTTCTGAGATATCTCTACCATAAAATGTAGCTCAGTGGTAAAGCATCCCTGGCGTCTATTCCCAGTACCAAACCAAAGCAAACCAAATAAATGCAGATGCACTTAATTTAGGGCAGAGAATTTAGCATTATAATGAGTTATAGTGAGCAAAGTTTACTCTAGGTCACTTAGAAGAGCAGCTGTGTATCTTTGACTGGTTTAAGGCCTTTCCTAAGGAGCAGATTGTGAAACAAAGAAACAACTTCAAGTGAAGTTAGCTGTGAGCAACTCTCTGCCTGCAATCACCAGTGTTCCTAAGTTCCTGCCTGTCATCTGAACACTTTGTAGGCCATTTCCTAGTGGGGAGAAAGTCTAAAGGGGGAGAAAAGTTGAATTCTTGGGTGATTCCCTTCTTATTTGGCTATTCTAATCAACTTTCTGTCAGTACCTCCAGTATCTAACATGCAGAGAGGTTGAATAGCCTCCAAATCTGGATCTTTGAGAACTGAATCTGGCCCTCACCTCACTCCACATTCCTTGGTTGTTTTCTGAAGCACCTCAATACCCATGTTTTAGAGGATTTCACTTCCTTCCACCTCTATTGCCTCCAGTTCACTGAGGGCTTTGATTGTAGTACCTGGAATTGGGAAGGAGTTTCTCCAGGCAGGAGATTCAGCCTTTCTAGCAGGCTATCTTGACCTTGAACCTACAAAAGGCAGACCCCTTAGGGCTACCCAGTAGACCACATTTGGGCTATTACTTTTGGGGTTGAGTGTTAGCAATTGTTGCCAGAAAGGCATATCTCCCTTGTTCCCAGGATCTCCCTCACTGAGGTAGTACTTACTATTTGATGGAGGATGAAGGCTATCTAGGTGCCTGCCACTCACTTTTCTCACCTCCTTTGCCAACTGGTATCAGAATCAGCTTTCTCTCACACAGCCCATTGCCCAAGGCCCAGATGACCCAGGAGGCTTTAGAGGCTAGTTCTGTAGGAGGGGTGAAGCCACTCTGCATTCTGCAAAGAGACACCTCAGTTCTTAGAGGCTGTAGTGATAGGAATCACCCGCATGTTTTCTTTTAGACCATCTTGACAGTGGGGTTGTGTTGGATGCAGTCAGGAATTCCTTTAAATCAGCTGTCAATTGTGGCCAGAGATAGACCCAGGAGCCTGTAGTCTTGGGCTAGAAAGGAGAAAGCATGTTGGTTTCTTCTATACAATTTCAGCACAACTTTTTATTTTTCTGGTTGTACCCGATGTAACAACGCATTATATGCGCATTCATATATGTACCTAGGTTAATGATATCCATCTTATTCCACCATCTTTACTCTTCGAATGCTCCATTTCATCCCTCCCTCCCCTTTTCCCCATCATAGTTCCTCCATTCACACCCCCCAGTATGGATCAGCATTCAGTTATCAGAGAGAACACTCAGCCTTTGGTTTTTGTTGTTGTTTGGAATTGGCTTACTTCACTTAGCATAATATTCTCCAGCTCCATCCATTTACCTACAAATGCCATGATTTTATTCTCTTTTAAAGCTGAGTAATATTCCATTGTGTATATATACCACAGTTTCATTATCATTTCATCTATTGAAGGGCATCTACGATGCTTCCACAGCTTAGTCATTGTAAATTGAGCTGCTATAAACATTGGCAGCATTACTAAGCCATAATCCCAGCCCACATTAACCATTTTTAAGTGCAAATAGAATTCAGAATTGCTCAGTACATTCACTATCACCACCATCTGTTGCTAGACTTCATCTTCATAACAGAAACTCTGCACCCATGAAATATTGCCACCCCATTGCCCATCATCCAGTCCCCTGCTTTCTGTTTCTGTGGGTTTGATGTCTCTATATACATCATCTAAGCAGAATTACATAGTAAGTGTCCTTTTGTGATTGTGTGACTACATTTAACATAATGTGGGATGAATTATATTCCATTGTGTGTTTGGACAACATGTTTATCCATTCCTCCATCAATGGATGCTTACATTGCTTCCACTCTTCAGTTTTGGGGAACTCCTACTTGGCATTTCTGGAAGCTTGAGCAGTAGAGGAGGTGGGGAATCTACAGGAAATGAGCTGTGGTTGGGATCTCATGGGTCCATTAATTCCACCTTGATGTAATCTGTAGGCAAGAGGAGACATGAGCTGATCTAGGTGAGGGAACCTGAAATTAGCACAGATGCTACATGTAAGGCCAAAACAACCTCTTGACTCTAAAGAAAGAGAGGAAATTATGAAACTCAAAGACAGACTTGACAAGAGGGCCTACACCTAAGGAAAGATGAAGTTGTGCCTCACAAAGAACACTAAGAAGAAATGAATGTGAGTGAAGGATGAGCAAAGCTCAGGTACACCCTTCTTCCCAACATCACAGTTTGCACTTGCCATCCTTTGTTGATCAGTTGGTAAGAAGAAGGCATAGTGTCTACTAGGTTTGAGCACTCCAATTCCAAGATCACTGTTACCTGCACCATTTAACAGAAGGAAACCATTTTACAGACTTTCCTTTTAAAGACTTAGAAGTTCCCTGAGTACAAGAGCTAAGTCTAATCTTTGCATGTTCCAAGGTGCCTCATGCATAGTCAGCACTGGGCCTTTCTGCAGTGTCAGACTGAGGGCAGGGGTCAGGCCCAAGAAGCAAAATTTAGGAATCCATCAGTTGAAAGAAGATGCAAGTCACTGGGAATATTGGTAATCCATTATTCAGAGGTGGCAATAGCCCCTAACATGCCCCCAGGGGCATTTCCGTATATCTTTTCAATATAAAGGCCAAACAAAGAAGGCACATTGCCAACATGTTGGTGCATCCCCACAAGCAAAATTTTATGACCTTGATTATGATGTTGCACCCCCTTTCTCCACAGAAAAACCTTAACTGGTCTTCTCCAGAATCTTTACCATGGCTGATTTTAGGACTGCCAGCAAAAGAGTTCAATGTAGATAAACTTTCTATTTTTGTGTCACCTGTTTACTTGGCCACTGGCCAAGAAGATACCAGCACTTCAAGTGCTGGACACCCGCTTACTAGTTTTTCACAAACATATCCAATATAGTAGTTTGTAGAAATATGCAAACAAAGCCTCTGGCCTTGAGCTGGGCTTCACAGAGATGTCTACATTTTTAAGATAAGAGAAATTACTAATTGGGCTCTATAGTAACAGCTAGTAGGGGGAGGAAAGAAAGGGGAGAAGAAGAATCTCTCCACTTTTCAGGTGTTTTCCTTGAAGGTTTAACTTGCCCAAAACACTGAGAGAAAAAGCTGCTTTTATCTGAAGTTCTGTAGACTTTGAACTTCTAAGCCTCTCCCCTTACATGCTGGGTATAAAAATTTGAAACTACCTGAACTCAGGGTTCAGGGAATTGATTGATTACAGAAAAGCTGTGCCCTCTGAACCTGGCTGCAGCCAAATAAAACTGCTTCATGATATCTTCAGGGCCTTGCTTCATCTCTTCCTACAACAATCCAGGCAGTCCTCCCTGTTTTGCTCTTGCAAATGAAACTCTTGTAGATAACTATAATAAGTCATATACTGGATTATCTCTCACTGACCTTAGAGTTATAGTTAATTCTACCTATAACCAGAGACTGCCCCATGGGAAATGCAAAAAACCCTTGCTACCAACGTACCCAACAATGCTTTTTGGAACGTCCCCCTCTGATAATGATAACATCCCATAGAATCAATGTGTTACTGCCATACCTTCTCTGGGGAAGAACAACATCTATGTGCCTGGGCAGGTGCAGCCCCCTGGAATGTAACTAATGTGCCCAAAAACCACATGGGCTACTTCAGTAACTGCTATGCAGAACAAGCCATTACCAACGGGTATGCAGGAAATCAGTATGGCATGATGGATATCACACCAATATTGCTAACTGCTAGACCCATCAAATGGACAGCAGCCAGCTGGATAAATGGGTCTATATTGAGTCCATACCCTGACCATGGATTTTGACAATTGCCTTGGTAAGGTTATGCATAGTAATAAAATAATTCGCATCCCAAGCACCCTTAATATACTATATATTATATATACATGGATTTGTCTTTGTGCCAAATTATGCTTGTACCCACTATGCACAAGCTTGTGTTACACCACTCTTTGTCAGGCTAATAATCAATGATACCAATGGCATAAATATCACTAAGACAGAGATCCCTTATGCAGTCAATATATCCTGCTGGCTAACAAATTGTCTAACCCATGCTATGAACGCTAAATGTATATTTATTCTTAGAGTGTCCCCAGCAGTCTGGCTTCCAATGAACCTGTCTGGAGAGTGGAGGAGTCCATGGGACATGGAGATGAAGAATCTTCTAAATGAGATACTACACTGGGCAAGGTAGGCAATTAGACTTATCATCACTGGGATTATTGCCCTGGTTGCCACCATTGCTGCCACAACCACTGGTGCTGCTTCACAAACTCAGAGCATCTAGATTGCTCAGACTATAAACAATTTGTCTACTACCATGGCAGAAGCCTATGCCATTCAAAATGACTAAATATATTGTCCCAAGCCGCTATCTTAGTCATTAAGCAAGAACTAGACCTCTACCAGGAAAAACTAGATATTCTGTTTATGTTGCAAAGGCTCACTTGTGACCGTAAATTTTAGATTATTTGTGTCACCCAATATGCTGTATCTGAAAATGTAACCTTACACTTCTCCAATTTTTCTTAGTATATTAACGGTGCTTGGGATGCTAACTATTTTATGACTATGCATAACATTACCAAGACTATTGTCAAAATCAATGAGACAAAGGTGTCTATCTTGAAAACCTTTTTTTGCTTCCATGAATTGACTGAACATTGGAAAAACCTGATAGCTGAATTAACTAATCCTTATAAAGCTATTACCCTGGCCCTACTGTTCATAATAGTGATAATATTTTCTCTTGTTGTGAGATGGTTATGTAACCATGTGAAGACCACCCAACGAAAAACAGCAATGCTGGCTGAAATCTTTGCAGCAGAGTAAGAGTGGGAAGATGAGGGAAAAAGTGCATGGATTACTGCATACATGGCATGTGTTAGCAGCGTCTGAGTGGCAGGCCACTCCCCTTCTGCTAGGCATGTGAGCGACAGGCCACTCCCCTGGTGCTAGGCTTGGCTTGTGAGAGGCACAGCCCCAGGCCATATGTTGCAGTTCGTGTGCTTGCTCCATGGCCCACTTATTGATTGGTTGCTGCAAGGAAAGTTAGCAGACATTGCATTGGTGGCTGCCTGTAATCTGCTTAGCTACTGCCTGAGTATAAATACATGGTAACTGTGCAATAAAATCAGACCTGTTTTGTGTTTGGTCTCTGGAGATCTTGATTAGTGACTCTGAAGCCACACTCTCCTCGACCCTGTTCTGTGAACCTCCTTGTTGGATGAGGTCACACATAACAAAGAGAGTTAAACATTATTTTCAAAATCACATACTAGTACTTGGCTAGGATAAAACTTGCTTCTTGGTCTGTCATCAAAATAGAAAGAGCTACTTCTACTTGAAGCTATCTTGCTAAACTCTTGGTAGTCTTCCTAAAGATTAGGCAGTCTTTGAAAACAGATCTATACAGAGAGTCTGACATAGTAAAAACAAAAATAAAAAATAACAAAAAATTCAAAAAAAAAATTGCTGAGGGACCTGCCATTGTCCAGCATTGACTGTGGAAGCTTGAGGGCATGGAGAAACCACTTCAAAGATGGTTTCCGAGAACAACATCTGCTTTATTGTACAGTAAAAAATAGCTTTTATAGTGGACATGTGCCAATTTACATATAACAGTCATGATAGACCAGAGATGATACATAACATATCATCTTATGGGACTCCAGACACCAAGAGTCTAGAAATTGACATGTAGGCTGAATTTGCACCTACAGAGGAAATACTCCTTGTCAAAGAGGCAACGAAAATGGACTTGCCAATATTGTGACAGCATTTTGTCCCAAAACATGGCATTCTACGTTAGGATTTCCCTGCTGAACAATGAGCAAGAACCCCAGGGAGGTCCAAGATCAGGGCCTGAAACAGTTCCCAACTCTAAGTCTTGAACAACCTGAGTTATTAAGACAATTTTTTGTTCAGCTTCAGGCATACAGTTAATAAGACTTTTGATAGCAAACAAGGTTAACAAGAGAAGTATACCTAATATGCCATATGTTAACAGACTGTAGGGATTAAACCATGAAATTAACTTTTGTCATTGGTCAAGCAAGTGTGTAGCCCACCCTTAAAAGAAAGTGGAAACCATAGGCATCTTAATTTGAATAGAATTAGTTTTTACAATTTGGGCAGTCAGATTAAAGAGATTTTGTTGGAATTGATTGTCTCAAGTTCCATGAATATAATTTGACACAATAGTATAATTTTATAGAGAATCATTTCAGGAAAATTGACTCCAATAAATGTGCATAAAATACACATCACAAAGCAGTCTTTAAGTTTGATGTAGAGCTTTGATTTTTTTATTTATATATGAAAGCAGAAAACATTATAATTCTTACTACACATATATAGCACAATTTTTCATATCTCTGGTTGTATACAAAGTATGTTCACACCAATTTTTGTCTTCATATATGTGCTTTGGATATTAATGATCATCACATTCCACCATCATTTATAGTCCCATGCCCCCTCCATTATCCTCCAAAACCTCTGCCCTATCTAGAGCCCAACTATTCCTCTCATGCTCCCTCTCCCTACCCCACTATGAATCAGCCTCCTTATATCAAAGAAAACCTTCAGCATTTGGTTATTTTGGATTGACTAACTTCACTTAGCATTATCTTCTTTCACTCCATCCATTTACCTGCAAATGCTGATTTTATTCTCTTTTATTGCTGAGTAAAATTTCATTGTGTATATATGCCATTTTTTTAATCCATTCATCTATTGAAGGGCATCTAGGTTGGTTCCACAATTTAGCTATTGTGAATTGTGCTGCTATAAACATTGATGTGGCTGTGTCCCTGGAGTATGCTGTGTTTAAATCCTTTGGGTATATATCCAGGAGAATACAACTGGGTCAAATGGTAGATCCCTTCCCAATTTTTCAAGAAATCCCCCATACTGCTTTCCATACTGACTTCCAGATTGGCTACACCAATTTTAAGTACCACCAGCAGTAAATAATTGTACCTTTTCCCCCACATTCATGCCAACACTTATTGTTCTTTGTCTTTATAATAGCTGCCATTCTTACTGAGGTGAGATGAAATATTAGAGTGGTTTTGATTTGCATTTCTCTAATTGTTAGTGATGATGAACATTTTTTTATGTATTGATTGATTGATTGTACATAATCTTCTGAGAAGTGTCTATCCAGGTCCTTCACCCATTTATTGATTGTGTTATTTGATTTTTTTGGTGTTTAGCTTTTAGAGTTCTTTATTTACCCTAGAGGAGAGTGCTATATCTGCTATGAGAGGGGTAAAGACTTGCTCCCAATATGTGGACTCTCTATTCACCTCACAGATCTTTTGTTGAGAGAAATTTTTTAATTTGAGTTCATTCCATCTATTGATTCTTGATTTTAATTCTTGTGCCACAGGAGTCTTATTAAGGAAGTTGAGGCCTAATTCCACATATGAAGATAAGGGCCTATTTTTTCTTCTATTAGTTGCAGGATCTCTGGTTTTATTCCTAAGTTCTTGATCCATTTTGAGTTGAGTTTTGTGCATGGAGAGAGATAGGGGTTTAATTTTATTTTGTTGCATATGGATTTCCAGTTTTCCCAGCATCATTTTTTAAAAAGGCTATCTTTAATCCAATGAATCTTTTTGGCACCTTTGTCTAATATAAGATAATTGTAATTTTGTGGGTTAGACTCTGTGTCCTGTATTCTGTACCATTGGTCTACCAGTCTGTTTTGGTGCCAATACCATGTTGTTTTTGTTACTATTGCTCTGTAGTATAGTTGAAGGTCTGGTATAGTGATGCCACCTGCTTCACTTTTTCTGCTAAGGATTGATTTAGTTATTTTGGGTCTCTTATTTTTCCAGATGTATTTAATGATTGCTTTTTATATTTCTATGAGGAATACCATTGGAATTTTGACTGGAATTGCATTAAATATGTATATTGCTTTTGGAAGTATGGTCATTTGGATAATATTAATTCTGCCCATCCAAGAGCAAGATAGAACTTTCAATTTTCTAAGGTCTTCTTTGACTTCCTTCTGTAGGGTTCTGTAATTTTCATTACATAGATCTCTCACCTTCTTTTAAGTTTATTCCCAAGTATATTATGTTTTATGAGCCTATTGTAAATGGGGTAGTTTTTTCTCGTTTCAGATTTCTGAGGATTTATCACTGGTATACAGAAATGCCTTTGATATAGGGGTGTTGAGATTATATATATATATACTACTTTGCTGAATTTATTTGCTAGTTTTAGAAATTTTCTGGTGCAACTTTTAGGGTCTTTTAAGTATAGAATCTTATCATCAGCAAATAGTGCCAATTGAATTTCTTCTTTTCTTATGTGTATTCCTTCAATTTCTTTCATTTTTCTGATTGCTCTGACCAGTGTTTTTAGAACTGTGTTAAATAGAAGTGCTGAAAAAGGGCACCCCTGTCTTGTTCCAGTTTTTAGAGGGAATGCCTTCATTTTTTTTCCATATAAAATGATATTGGCCTGAGGCTTAGCATAGATAGTCTTTATGATTTTGAGATATATTTCTGTTATCCCCAGTTGTTCTAGTGTTTTGAACATAAAGGGGTACTGTATTTTGTCAAATGCCCTTTCTGCATCTATTGAGATGTTTCATATGATTTTTATCTTTAAGCCTATTGATGTAATGAATTACATTTATTGATTTGTATATGTTGAACCAACATTGCATATCTGGGATAAATCCCACTTGATCATGGTGCACAATCTTTTTGATATGTTTTTTATTTGATTTGCCAGAATTTTATTGAGAATTTTTTGCATCTATGTTCATTAGAGATATTGGTCTGAAGTGTTTTTTTTTTTTTTTTTTAATGCATCTTGGCCTAGTTTTGAAATAAGTATGATATTGGCCTCATAGAATGAGTTTGAAAGTTCTGCCCTTTTTTTTTCTATTTCCTGAAACAAATTGAAGAGTATTGGTACTAGTTCTTCTTTAAAGGTCTTTTAGAACTTGGCTGTGTATCCATTCAGTCCTGGGCTTTTCTTGTTGGTAGACTTTTGATGACATCAGCTATTTTTTTAATCTCAAAACTGATGTGTTTAAATTGTTTATATCATCCTGATTCAGTTTGGGCAAATTATATGACTCTAGAATTTTTTTTATTCCTGCAATATTTTCTATTTTATTGGAGTACAAGTTTTTAAAATAGTTTCTAATTATCTTCTGTATTTCCGTAGTGTCTGTTGTGATATTTCTATTTTCATCACATATGTTAGTGATTTGGGTATTCTCTCTTCTTCTCTTCATTAGCATGAGTAAGGGTCTGCCAATTTTATTTAGTTTTTCAAAGAACCAACTTTCTGTTTTGTCAATTTTTTCAATTATTGCTTGTGTTTCAATTTCATTGATTTCTGCTTTGATTTTAATTATTTTCTGCTTTCTGCTGCTTCTGGTGTTGATTTGCTCTTGTTTTTCTAGGGCTTTGAGATGTAATGTTAACTCATTTAATTGTTGACTTTTTTTTCTTTTAAGGAATAAACTCCATGCATTGAGATTTCCTCTTAGAATTGCTTTCATAGTGCCCCAGAAATTTAGATATATTTTGTCTGTGTTCTCATTTACCTCTAAATTTTTTTTAAATTTTCTCTTTGATGTCTTTGGCAACCCATTGTCTATTCATTAGAATATTATTTAGTCTCCAGGTGTCTGAATGGATTTTTTTATTTTATCATTGATTTCTAATTTCATTCCATTATGATTTGATATAATGCAGGGTAGTTTCTTTACTTTTTATATTTGCTAAGGGTTTTTTTTTGTGGCATAGTGTATGGTCTATTTTAGAGAAGGATCCATGTGCTGCTGAGAAGAAAGTATATTCTTTCATTGAAGGATAAATTATTCTATATGTGTCAGTTAGGTCTAAGTTATCTATTATATTATTAAGTTCTATAGTTTCTTTGCTCAGCTTCTGTTTGGAAGGTCTGTCTAGTGAAGAAAGAGGTGTGTCAAAGTCAACCAAAATTATTGTGTTGTGGTCTATTTGACTCTTGAACTTGAGAAGAGTTTGTTTGATGAATGTAGATGCTTCATTGTTTTGGGTATATATATTTAAAATTGTTAAGTCTTGTTGGTGTATGATTTCCTTGAGTAGAAGGTAGTGTCCTTTTTTTATCCTTTTTGATTGACTTTAGTTTGAAGTCTACTTTATTTGATATAAAGATGGAAACTTCTGCTTGCTTCCACAGTCCATGTGAGTGGTACGATTTCCCCCCACTCTTCACCTTCAGTCTGTGGATATCTTTTTCTATGAGATGAGTCTCTTGGAGGCAGCAGATTGTTGGTCTTTTTTTTTTTTTCTTAATCCAATCTGCTAGACTATGTCTTTGATTGGTGAGTTTAGGCCATTAACATTCAGGATTATTATTGAGACATGATTTGTGTTCCCAGCCATTTTTTAAATTTATGATATTTAATGTGACTTGGTTTCTCCTCTGATTTTCATCATTGTTTTTATTTCCTCTTCTTGGAATATTTTGCTGAGGATGTTCCATAGTTCAGGCTTTTTAACTGTAATTTTTTTTAACTTTTGTTTATCATGGAATGTTTTTATTTCATCATCAAATCTAAAGCTTAGTTTTGCTGGATATAAGATTTTTCATTGGCATTCATTTTCTTTCAGAGCTTGGTATATGTTGATTCACAGTCCCCTGGTTTTGAGAGCTTGGGTTGAAAAATCTGCTGAGATATGAATTGGTCTCCCCCTATATGTGATCTGATTTCTCTCTTTTGTGACTTTAAAAATTATATTTTTATTCAGTATGCTGGGCATTTTTATTATAATGTGCCTTGGTGTAGATCGGTTGTAATTTTGTATATTTGGTGTCCTGGAAGCCTCTCGTATTTGGTTTTCCAATTCATTCTTCATGCTTGAAAAATTATCTGATATTATCTCATTGAAGAGATTGTGCATTTCTTTGATTTGAAACTCTGTGCCTTCCTCTATACCAATAACTCTTAAATTTGGTCTTTTGATGCTGTCCTATTATTCTTGGATGTTCTGTTAATGATGTCTAACTATCTTCGCTGTGTGATCAAATTTATTCTCTAGATTGTATACTTTGTCTTCATTATCTGACATTCTTTCTTCTAAGTGATATAGTCTATTGGTTATGCTCTCTGTTGAAATTTTTATTTGATTTATTGTAATCCTTCATTTCAAGGATTTCTGACTGTTTTTTTTTTCTAGAGTCTCTATCTCTCTCTTAAAGTAATCGTGTGCTACCTGTATTTTCTCTCTTATTGTTGAAGTGATCAATTTCTGCCTGTATTTGCTCCTTTAGGTAATTTACAGATTCACAGATCATTTTAATTATAACATTTTGAACTCCTTCTCTGACATTTCCTCAACTTCACTGTCCATTGGTTCTGTTATTATAGTGTCCTTGTTTGTTTGGGGCACTTTCCTCCATTAGTTTTTCAAGTTGTGTTTGCGTCTTCCTTTATTGCAGTGTGGATCTGAGATATTACATTTTTTACCTATATTCTTGTTGTACCTGTGCAGATTATCTGTACCTTGACTTGATGTTGGGCTTCCAGACTCTACTGGTGTCCCTCAATGAATGCTTCTACATACTGAATCTGGGTCCTGCATAAATTGGCATGGGTAAATGTGGGCAGCCAGTCAGAATGTTTCACATACTCCTCCCTGGAGCAGAGAAGCTCTCACCATCACTACATTATGAAGTGACCTGGACATTGCCCCAGTCCTGGAGGTTCACAATGCATCTTCAGAGGTAGGCATGTCACCCCATGGATTGAGCTATGCTCACTTGTTCTTTTGTGACATTACCCCTTTGCTCTGTTTGGAATAGAATGTTCCATGGAAATGCCTTTTGTGTGTCCATTTCTCTTGCTCTGGTTTTGGGTATGGCCTTCTTAGATGTCAGCCAACCTGCTGACAGCAGGCTTCAGAAAAATAGACTCAATCCCTGAAGCCAGATCCCTTGCCTCATCTGAATGGCTTCTCCTCAACAGAAAGGTTCAGTATGCACTCACTCTTTCTCTCTGCAGACACTTAAGGTCAGAGGAGGCATCACAGGACCCCCCCCCAAAAAAAAGGTATCTCTGTCTCTTGTGTGGTTATTTCATGCAGCCCGGTTGCCCTGGAGTTACCCTTGGTGTTTTTATCATGAGAAACATGCCAGGTGAATCTGGGCCACTGGGCTTGACCTCTCTTGGCAGTCAGGTGACTGTGGTGGTCTGGGCAGAAATTTGGCTCCCACAGTACTCTGCTGGTCAGAAGGGGTTGTCCTGCACCTGAGGCTAGGCTCTGGTGGGTGTCTGCCCCACCAGGGTAGGGTGGAATGGGACTGCTGTGAGCCTGGGACCACCAGGCCAGTGTTGATTTGTCCTTCTTGAAGCTTATTTTGTTGCAGGAGAACCAAGATGGCAGCATGTAATTTTTTATTGATTTTTTTGAATCTCAAAAGCAGTGCTTATTTGTTGTGTTATGTTGTTATGAGCAAAAAGTAAATAAAAATAAAGAGCTATCTCTCACCATGCACCAAACTTAACTCAAAATTGAACAAGGACCCAGGAATTAAATCAGAGACTCTGTGCCTAATAAAAGAAAAAGTAGGTTCTGATCTTCTTCATGTGGGATTAGGCCACAACTTTCTTATAGCCCAAGAATTTAAACCAAGAATAAATAAATGGGATGGAATCAAACTAAAAACTTTCTTCTCAGCAAAAGAAATAATCTGTGAAGTGAACAGAAAGCACACACCTTTTTCCCCCTCACACATCAGATAGAGCACTAATCTCTAGGGCATATAAAGAAATCAAAATGCTAAGCACCAAAAAAAAAAATAAATAACCCAATCAACACATGGACTAAAAAATGGAATAGGTACATATAAGAAGAGGTTACACAATCAATCAACAAATATATAAAAAAATGCTCATCATCTCTAGCAATTTGAGAAATGCAAATCAAATCTACTCTAAGATATTATCTCACTTTAGTCAGATGGCAATTATTATGAAGACAAACAACAATAAGTGTTGATGAGGATGTGTGGGAAAAAGGCATTCATCCTTTCCTGGTAGGACTACAAATTGGTGCAGCCCATATGGCAAATAGTATGGAGATTTCTTGAGAAGTTGGGAATGAAACCACCATGTAATCCACCTCTCCCTATCCTCGGTCTATACCCAAAGGACTCAAAAAGAGCATACTTCAGGGACACAGCCACATCGATGTTTATAGCAGCACAATTCACAATAGCTAAAGTGTGGAGCCAAACTAGATGCCCTTCAGTGGATGAATGGATTAAAAAAAACATGGCATATATACACAATGGAATTTTACTCAGCAATAAAAGTCAATAAAATCATGGCATTGGCAGGTATATGGATGACATTGAAGAAGATAATGCTTAGTGAAGTTAGCCAATCCCCAAAAAACCAAATGGTTAATGTTTTCTCTGATATAAGGAGGCTGACTCATAATGGGGTTGGGAGGGGGAGCATGTGAGGAACAAATGAATTCTATATATGACAGAGGGGTGGGAGGGAAGGGGAGGAGACAGGGAATTAGCAAGGATGATGGAATGTGATAGACATCACTATCAAAAATACATGTATGAAGACACAAATTGGTTTTCATCATACTTTATGTAAGAACAGAGATATGAAAAATTGTGGTATATATGTGTAATAAAAATTGTTATGCATTCTGCTGTCATCTTTTATATTAAATCAATTTAAACAAACAAACAAAACAACAACAACAAGAAAAAGAGCTCTGTCTGGCAAGGGAATGGAGAAGTTCCAGGGTACTTTGAAGAAACCTATTGGATGATCAATATCTGCAAACAGTTGAGAATTACTGCTAAAAATTTGAGGAAATGGTCCATCCCTTTCTACACCTATAAGGAAAGGAGCATGAGCCATGAAGGTCCACAAAGAAATAGTCTGTGTACTATTGATGATTAAAGTAGTTAAAGAATAAATTAAGAATATAGAAGGCTGGGAGACATTTTGATGTGAATTTATCCCATCTGTTCAGATTGTTTGACCAACACTTTGACATGACCACAGGTTTTTGGATGTTGTGGTTCATTGTCATTGATGATGCTTTCTTATCTTGAGAGTCAGTTGCTGCATCCGGGGAATCAGCCATCAAGTGTTGCACAAGTATTGCTGGGATCCATATTGGTCTACATATTCTGGAAAAACACAAGCAAAAGCTTTCACTATGGTTAATAAAGGGGCTGGTGGTTGCCATTGTTGTTTTTGAGGATATTTCCAGACCACTTATGGTAACTTGAGGGACTTGTTAATGGCTCCTAATATTTCTGTATTGGGTTATGGTTAACATCATCAAATTTCAAAAAACATAAGGTAAATAAAGCCACATATGAGGAATTGCATCAGTTAGCAAGGGATTCTATCTCTAATTTTTGTGTTTTGAGCCATAAAATTTTGATGGGCTGTCTCAAAAATGGCTTGTCCTTGGGGGTTATAAGGAATTCTTGGAAAATATTTAATGTTCTATTGTGCACAGAATACAGCAAACATTTTGAAAGTATAAGCTGAACCATTGTGTGTTGTGACATTATGTGGAAAACAGTTTGTTACAATGCATTTGAGAATATGTTGAATGACATGATTAGTTTTATCCCCAACCATAGGAGTAGTTGTAAGTAGTCCAGAAGATGTGTCAATTGTGACATATAAATAGTTTAATTTACCAAGCAAGGGTATGTGTATGACAACAATCTTCCATAAAGACAATGTCTTTAAACCCCATGAAATGACTCCTTGAGGTTGTAAGACACCCCCCCCAAAAAAAAAGAAGCATAACTTTTACAAGTTTTCACTATCTATTTAGTTTGTAGGATACTGAGTGTAGAAAAAAACTGTTTGAGGGAGTGGACTGAATGATGGAATTGAGCATGTAACTCTTGCAGATTCCCAATCAGAGCCATATTCACTTCACATGGCTTGATCTGTTAAATTATTAAACTTTGAGATAAATCCAAGTAAATAAAACAGTATGTGATAAATCCAGCCTAATTCCATCTTAAGACTGGGAGCCATCTGTCACAAGGTCATGAAAAGTTCATTTCTGTTTTAATGTAAAATACTAATATTTCTATTTGGACTGATCACACTTTGGTGTTTTAAACTTGGTTGGAACTCCTGCCCAAGCTTTGAACTTACTTATGCCTGGCTCTCCCTCACCAGATAAGAACCCTTCCTAAAAATCTCAGCTGCTCCTCCTTAATTCTGAAGGTGGAATCTGAGTTTACTCCCTACCTTGAGATGTTAAGACATGTGGATCATTAACCTGCTATCTGCCTTTGCATTATGCTTCCCAGGACCCTGTCAGGTGTAAGCTGCCTAGGCATCTATCTTTGTAACTTTTTATGTTATGAAAACTTCCCTGCTCTTAGACCAGGCACTGTCCTCTGGCCCTACTCTTGGGTGAGGCAATTCACTGATCAGCTCTCTTATGAACACAATATAAGCTTGTTTTAATTTGTTTTAGAATTAGAGTCAGTGGGCTTTGCTTTGCATTCTGGGTTCAACATAAGAGCTCTGATATGAGTGATGAACAGTGAGTTAGTACATTTTGGAGCACTCTTTGAGAAGAAAGAAGGAGTATATCCAAAGCTGATTTTGCTTTCCCTTTAATAAAGGAACAGGGAAACCTGACTATAAGTTAGGCACAATAAACACTATTATTAAAGATATATATATATATATATATATATATATATATATATATATATATATATATAGTGACTTAGCTTCAATGACCCAAGTGGTTGCCTGTAACTCTAATAATTGGGGTGAGGCAGGTAGCTCCTTGTAAGTTTAGGTTTTGAATTCATCCCTGGTAAGATTATAAATAAGAATTAATAGGCAACTAGAATAACTGGCATCAGTAAAGATAAGGTCAGCTCCAGGAATTTGTTTATCACAAATTATCTTTAAAAAATAAACTGTTTTATCAAATAAATCTTGGATAGGTTTGCAATGAGTAAATGATTAACCAATGAAAAAGTCATAATTGAATGTTGAAACAGGATATTATTTTTCAAATGGAGGTTTACTTCCTGTTTAATTAATGGCAAGACAAATTTATCAGGTTTTAGACCAAATAATTGAAGAGTCCTAGTGTGTAGTTGTAATACCATTAGACAAAACATACTAATTTGGGGGTAATTTTGAAAGAAAAAGCAGCAGAAAGATGCACTGATTCTAAATGGCTATTTTTTTGTGGTGAATAAAGTTTTATTTTTTATTAAAAGCTTTTCCACATTATGCACATTTGTAGAGCTATTCTCCAGTGTGAGTTCTCTTGTGGTGAATAAGGCCTATTTTATTGCTAAAAGCTTTGCAACATTCCTTATATTTGTAAGGCTTCTCTCCAGTGTAAATTGTGCTGTGGCAAATAAGGTGTAATATTTGAGTAAAAACTTTGTCACATACTTTGAATTTGTGAGGCTTCTCTCCAGTGTGAGTTCTGTTGTGGCAAAAAAGGTGTGATTTTTGAATGAACACTTTGCCACATTCTTTACATTTGTAAGGCTTCTCTCTAGTGTGAGTTCTCCTGTGGTGAATAAGGTCTATTTTTTGACCAAAAGCTTTGCCACATTCTTTACATTTGTAGGGCTTCTCTCCACTGTGATTTCTGCTGTGGTGAATTAGGTTTGATTTGTCACCAAAAGTTTTGCCACATTCTGTACATTTGTAGGGCTTCTCTCCAGTGTGGGTTCTGCTGTGGTAAATAAGGTTTGATTTTTGACCAAAAGCTTTACCACAATCTTTACATTCGTAGGGCTTCTCTCCAGTGTGAGTTCTTCTGTGGCAAATAAGTTGTGATTTCCGACCAAAAGCTTTGCCACAATCTTTACATTCGTAGGGCTTCTCTCCAGTGTGAGTTCTACTGTGGCGAATTAGGTTTGATTTGTCACCAAATGTTTTGCCACATTCTGTACATTTGTAGGGCTTCTCTCCAGTGTGAATTCTCCTGTGGCAAATAAGGTGTGATGTTTGACCAAAAGCTTTGGCACATTCTTTACATTTGTAGGGCTTCTCTCATTGTGGGTCCCTCTGTGGTAAATAAGACCTTTTTTTTTTTACTAAAAGCTTTGCAACATTCTTCATATTTGTAGGGCTTCTCTCCAGTATAAATTCTCTGGTGGTGAACAAGGCCTAATTTTTTATATGATTTCTGGTGTTCAATCTCACTTGTAGTTTTCCATAATTTCTTTTGTGGTAAATAGTCAAGATCACAACTTCTATATTTTGCACTTATCACTTCATGAAATATATGTTTTAGGCCCTTGTCTGGTGAATATTCTTGGGTATGATTAGGAGTTATGGCCAGGAAGGTCAAGTTTCTATAGTTCTCTAGCATTACATCTCTATATAAATTTTTCTGAGCAGGCTGAAGGCATTCCCACTCCTCTTCAGTAAAATCAATGGCTATATCCAAAAATGTTAATAGTTCCCAAACATTTGAAGCTCAAGGGCATGGCTCAATACAATATACATCTTGGAAGAGATAAATAATAATCATTTCCTGGTTCTCAGGAGTAGGACCACTTGGAATCCTCAGTTCCTGCACAGCAGAACAACCTGTGACTCTGAAGTATGAGATGTTTCCTGGCTCTCAGGGTTCTCAGCATTCTCCCTGTGGTTTGTTTTCAGATTCTGCATAGCACAGACACCTGGGCTCTGGATCCAGGACAGAAGCCTTTCCCTGAGCGCGGCTTCCCCTGCTTCTGCCTGGACTTGTCCCGGACTCCTGGAGCTCCGTCTCCCTCCGCGGCCGGGGCCCCCAGCCACCCTTCCCCGCTCTGGGTAGCCCTCCTCCCGCTTCTCCACCTGCCTCTCGGAAACTTTTTTTGCAGCCGGGTTGGTGGCTGTGGACCGCCGGTCAGGGGCGGCCTCTCTGGGGGGAGGTGGGGGGGCAGCCCAGGCCGCTGGGGGGGGAGGCCCGGGGCACGCAGGGGCCCTGCCTGTTGGAATGCAGAAGCCATGGGCTCCCGGTCCCAGCGGCGGTCCCTGCGGCCCTAAATGGCTATTTTATTCCTGGAAAAGAAGACCAGTGGGAATAGGTGAAGTGTCTAAACTATAGTAATAATGTCCTTGTCAGGATCCCATTGGCTAAGATGCAAATCAGCAAGCTGATTATTAACCTCTTATAAGGCTTTGTAAGCTTCAGGAGTTAATCTTCTTAAAGATAAAGAATATATATCATTCTCCAAACACTGGAACAGAGGAGGTAGAGCCCTTCAAAGAACCTGTTGAAATGTAAGCCAATTTCTGTTTCCTAAAACCTTTTGTAAACCATTTAAAGTAATGGGAGATTTTATGTAAATGTTGAGAGTCTGTACTAAGATCTCTGCAAGAGTTAATAAATGATTCACAAAAAGTGAAAATGGGCTAAATTTTGAACATTTCCTGGAGCTCTATTTTATTCAATTTCTTTAAGTGTTAATTGGACTTGTTGGAAGATGGAGTCTAGGTCTGTGCAGAGGAGTGGGCTAAAATAATGTCATCCATATAATGTATAATCATGAGGTCTGGTACCTTGAAGAAAGGCTCCAAGGCCTGGAATATATAATATTGACAAATAATAGAACTGGTTTTCATGCCTTATGTTAAGCCTAACATCGCCATCTCTGACATGGTACAGCTTGATTTAATATATGCAGAAGGAGTCAACTCCTCTATATGGCACTGTTGCAACATCTGTGGAAAAGAAGGATATAAGAGCTTATAGCCAAAGAGGAGACTCCTTGCTCTTTCTACATTCTTTCTCCTGTTCTTTCTCCATTTCTACTTAAATCTCAACATCTCACATCAGATACCCCTTTTCTTCTACATCTGTGTTACCCTCCTCTTGCTCACTATCTTTTGTTCTTGTTAGCTTTCCCCGTTTTCCTTCTGATCTTCTCTTGCGATAGCTGTCTCTCCCAAACAACAATGGACCACTGCTGCAATCTCTTCTCCACCCGGAGTGAGCCAATAACAGCTAGCAAAACAACATAAAAGAAGTTTGAGGCTTGTTTATGTGTTTGCAACTCCTGCTGAGGAGCATTTTTCAGAGCCCGTTGGTCGCCAGACGTCGGTATTGAATATTCCTTCCAAAGGAAACCATGGATTTGTAGCTCAAAATTCTTGCCAAAAAGTCTCTAATTCCTCATAGTTTACTTTTATACCCTGGACGTTTAAAAGCTGTTGTGTAATTAGTAGATGAGCATGTTTATGTTAACCAGGTAAATTACCCATTGCCCTGACTTCTTATGTTTTGAGCTTTGCATTTCCTTATGGCCAGGGATCCCTCAAGCAAAATCACCTGATTATCCAATGTTTGAGCACCAGAATGCTGAAGGGCCTGCTCTTCCAACATCTACTGTGGGAGCTTGAGGGCATTGAGAAACCCCTCAAGATATTGTTTCAGAGAACAGCATATGCTTTATTTCACAGCAAAAATAGCTTTAAGAGTAAGTATTTGCCAATTTACATATAACAGTCATGATATGCCAGAGGTGATTCACAACAGACCATCTTATGGATGTCCAGACATCAAGAGTCTAGAAACTGACATGTAGGCTGACCTTGCACCAAGAGGGCAATAGCTCCTTGTCAAAGGGAAAAAGGAAGTTGCACTTGACAGTGTTCTAACAGAAATTTGTCCCCAAACATTGTATTCTATGTTAGGACTTCCCTGCTGAACAATGAGCAAGATAAGCATTCCTCCATGTAGTTCCAAGGTCACGTCCTGCAACAAAAACTGAAACTAAAAATCTATAAAGTCTTACTTAGAACTAAGGCCTGTTTATCTGAACCTTTATGCTCATGTCTCTTGAGTACCTGGAATTGTTTCTTGTAACAAAATCAGTAATGCATGTTTATTGGTCATGGCACACACTACCTTCAAATAGTTTAAAGGAAAATGATTTGTACACTAGTGAATGAAAAAAAAACTATACTAACCTCCTATCTTGAACATCACTTACACATATTCTGCATAATTTCAGTGCAAAGGCCTTTACTATATGCTGGAATACTTGCTCTTGACCTCTCTTGGCCTTCTACCTCTCTGTAATGACTTTTAAATGAATGTCCTACCACTCTGTTCTGTCTAGTAGAACCTTATGCATCCCTTCCAGACCTGGAGTAGATTTTCAGACTTAACCCATTAAATTCCCAGGAACTCAATTCTATGACTATTTCAATGAAATTGATACAGGTGCATTAAAATAGGTTTGAACTTATCATTGAGAGCTTATATATTATCATGTTGCTGTTAATCAATATTATATTTATTTTAATGTACTTATAGTCTTATAACCATTACATATCACGTGATTATATGTCATATACTGTATTTAGGTTTTCATACGTGTTCCACATCTGGGACGATGGGACACAGTTTCTCTTCCCATGGCTGCATCTCACACAAAGAAAAAGGGCTAACATCAGCCATTTGAGTACATATGCATAAGACACCTCTTGGGACGCAAATAACATTCAGAAGTAGGTTCTGCACAGATCCACCTTGGCTAGAATAAAGGCATGGAACATGAGATTTCAGAGATGGCAATAGCCAGAGGTTCTGGAACATTTTGTTGGGAGAGAGGCAATGTCTGCTCAGTATCTGTGGCATCAGAAACTTCCCTAAGCAATATGCAGTATAACTTTATGGTTTCCCCCAACCGTATAGTTTCCAACCCAGATTCTCAGACCCCTTTAGAAAATCTGTAAGCTACCTAATGCCTTTAAATAAATGTTTAAGTCCTGCAACTAAGTATTCTGGCAGATACATAAAGTACAAATTTTGCATCTTATTCCAAGATATTTTAAGACCATTAGTGGATCATGCATAACTTGGTTCTTTTAGAATACACAGGGACTTACACATTATAGTGATAGTTTAAGACATCAAAATGTAATGAAGAGTGGAGTCACAGGGCTTTTTGATGTTTTAACAACTTTAAGCAGAGTGAGCAGTCTGTTTGACCACTTCTTACCTGCCCACTAAGAATTAGGTAGTGTGTTTTCTGTATTGAATATGGGCAGGACCATGACCAATTGCATCAGTGTTAAAGAAGCTTTGTGACTTCCAAGAATAAATCAAATGAGACAATAGACACACCTCTGCCTTATATCCTGAGATACCCCAAGCCATCATAAAAAAGTCTGGCTACCCAAATACCACATGCTGAAGGTAGCTGAGACCATATTGATGAGCCATATTAGGTGATCTCACTGACAGACCCACCTGAGGAATCAGTTGTGAGACACAGTCTGATGTTGGTTGTTTTTTTTTTTTTTTTTTCCAAATTGACACTTGCATTGTCTGGTCTTCCCTTGACTTTCTTGCCATGATTTGATTATTGGAGGAAAATTAACTCTTGCCTGGCCTTGGCTTTTTTTTTTATTATTTAACATATGATTTTAATAAAAAAGTCACCAAACCAAATTGACTGGCTTTCAGCCTCTGGCTGGATCACACATTCTATTTATTTATTTATTTATTTATTTTTTATTGGTTGTTCAAAACATTACAAAGCTCTTGACATATCATATTTCATACATTAGATTCAAGTGGGTTATGAACTCCCATTTTTACCCCAAATACAGATTGCAGAATCACATTGGTTACACATCCACATTTTTACATAATGCCATATTAGTAACTATTGTATTCTGCTACCTTTCCTATCATCTACTATCCCCCTCCCCTCCCATCTTCTCTCTCTACCCCATCTACTGTAATTCATTTCTCTCCTTGTTTTCTTCCCATTCCCCTCACAACCTCTTATATGTAATTTTGTATAACAATGAGGGTCTCCTTCCATTTCCATGCAATTTCCCTTTTCTCTCCCTTTCCCTCCCACCTCATGTCTCTGTTTAATGTTAATCTTTTCCTCCTGCTCTTCCTCCCTGCTCTGCTCTTAGTTGCTCTCATTATATCAAAGAAGACATTTGGCATTTGTTTTTTAGGGATTGGCTAGCTTCACTTAGCATAATCTGCTCTAGTGCCATCCATTTCCCTGCAAATTCCGTGATTTTGTCATTTTTTAGTGCTGCGTAATTTATCTGGCCTTGCCTTGCCTCTTCGTGGCATGGCTGCTGAGAAGTTAAGACTTGCTTGGCCTTGCCTAGCATGACCTTGACTTGTCCTTCCAGCCTTGTCATGGCTTGTGCATCAGGGGAAGCCAAAGCTTGCCCTAACTTGAATTGATGGCTTGCTTCATTGACCGACCATGGTTTAGCTATGAAGGGGAAAACCAGACTTGCCTTGCCTTATTATTTCTTTTTCCTTTGATGTCCCTTGCTGTGATTGAGCCATGTAAGAAAAGCCAAATCTTCCCTGGTCTGGCCCAAACTTTCATGGCTTGGTCATGAGGGAAGCCAGTCTTTGTCTGGCCTGACCTTGCCTTCTGTATCAGGAAAGCCAACCCTTGTTTGCTTTTCTTCCTCACCTTACCTTTCTTTTCTTGCATTGCTATGGCTTGGCTACTGAGGGGGAAACAAGCCTGGCCTTTCTGAATTTTGCCATGCATTGCCTTGAGATGGCTGTCATTGGGAAGCTAAATTTGTCTCACTGTTCCTGTCTTTGCCCTTAGCTTTGCTATGAAGAGGAAGCCAAGCCTTTACTTTCCTTGCTGTTTTGTCTTTTAAAGACTTGGCTGTAGAGGGGAAGCTGAGCTCCCTTGCCCCATGCTGCTTTGCTTTCACTTCACTGAGCTGTCAGAAGGAAGCCTCACCTTGGCTCCTTTTCCTTTCCAGGTCTAAGAAACCCCTGTATTCTCAAATATTAGTATTAAGGTTCTTATTCCAGCTGCCAAAAAGGGGTATAACATGGATGGTGGAAGGAGACAGACATCATTATATAAAATACATGTATGAAGATGTGAATTTGGTGTCAACATATCTTATATAAACAGAGATATGACAATTTGTGTTATAAAGATGTATTAAGAATTGTAATGCAAAAAAAAGAGAGCTCATGTATAATGGCATAATTTGGCATGAACATACTTTATATACAGAGTTATGAAAAATTGTTCTGTGAATAAATAAATATGAATGTAATGAATTCCACTATTGTCATGTATGTAAGAAATAAATAAGTAGATAAATATATAAATAAAATAATACCATGTCATATTTATTCTTTTATGTTTTAATACTCAGGGTATACTCAGAAATATTCCTTTGTGTTTTTTTTTCTCTCTTTTATTGAGTGATTTCCTGCTTGCTTAAGCACACCCCTATATTAACTAGCTCATAAAATATACATTATTTTAGTATCCATTAAATATAATGTACCCATTTTTATAGTCTCTTCAGCATTGTTTTGGCCATACTTAGCTCTACATTATTTGCAATAAATATTATATATATTTAAATATTATATATATACATATATATAATATATTTAGCATTGAAAACATATATATATATATATATATATATATATATATATATATAAGCCATATGATATTTGTTTTCACTGCTAAAGATTGACAGCAAGGCTTTCTTTCAAAGGCATAGCAAAATGTCATAATGGGGACAGATCTCATTTTGTTCTTGTTTGATTATATGTTTCAATTATAACAGGATGATAGTGTAGTGTATATATAGCATTTTTTTCTGGGTGCTACTAGGGACTGAACCCAAGATTGTATTACTTCTGTGCTGTACCCCCCAGCCTATTTATTTATTCTTATTTTGAAACAGGGTCTAAGTTTCTGATGTTCTTAATGAGTTGCTGAGGCTGGCTTTGATTTTGTGATCCTCCTGATTTATTCTCCCATTACTGGGATTTCAGGCCTGCACCATTATAGCCAGTCACTATTTTTTTTTTAAACATTACATGCATGTGGCCGAGAAACCACATTAGACCAAGGTAGTTAATAATAAATTCAAAAAGATATAAATTAACTAAAAGACCCTTGAATATTTCTTTTTTTTAAAAGAGACAGTGAGAGAGAGAGAGAGAGAGGGAGAGAGAGAGAATTTTTTTTTATTTTAAACAGAGAGAGAAAGAGAGAGAGAGAGAGAGAGAGAGAGAGAGAATTTTAGTATTTATTTTTTAATTTTCAGTGGACACAACATCTTTATTTGTATGTGGTGCTGAGGATCAAACCCAGGCCGCACGCATGTCAGGCGAGTGGGCTACTGCTTGAGCCACATCCCCAGCCCTTGAATATTTCTTAGTAATATATTATAAAAGCTAATTTTAGAATTTTGTTCATATGTGCACATAAAAGCTCCATGAAGAATAAATATTTCAAAGACAATATTTCTTTGTAGACAGAAATTAGCTTATTCCAGGATATTTTGTACTATTCAAATATACAAATTGGTCATATGGATCAATTGAATTGAAAAACAGAAATAAAAGAGGAGAAAATTTTTAAGTAATGTCATTAAGAAATCTGAATTTTTGAAAATTTTACGTAGTCACTTGGAAAATGTTGTGTGACACAAGTTGAGATATGCTTACAAAGGAGCAAGAGAGGTACATAAAGTAACTTCAAAGTGATTTGCTACATTAGCAGAAAATTGGATATTGCATGAAGATCATCAAATTAATGCCTGTAGACCAATCCACAGCATGGTCATATGTGTAAATAAAGGCACCTTTTTGACTCTTTTGTTTTATTTTATAGCTGCTAGGCATCAACCTCAGGGACTTTCATGCACACTCATAGTAGGCAATCACCCTGCCACTATTCTAGTTAAGAAACAGATTTGGAATGAGTCCACTCTCATTCATTTATTGTCTATTACAGATTTCAGACAATAGCAACAGAAATTTACTGCATCCCAATTCCTAACATAAATAAAATTATTTTCCAGATTTATCTCTTATTCATATCTCATTGTGATTTTAAGATATTGAGGATTTTTTACAATATATCAGGTTTTCTAAGTGAAAAATTATAAGATTAATAATAAAGAACTTTTAATCTTTCTTGTGTATATGTCATTTATCTTCTTTCTTTGCTTAAATGTTTCTATTTTCTATTTAAGTATATAAAGAGCATTAGCTGGCATGCCTCAAGTTCAAGATTTTAATTGAAAAAATTAAGTGTTTTGCCATCTAAAAATGGTGCTGTCTCCTGATTTGCAGAAGTGGTGCTCATTTCTTTTTCACTTTCACTGCTGTTTTAATTAGAAGTACTCACCAAGATGCCCCTTTATCTGTACTCCTCATTAAACTGTTGATTATACATGAGAATAATCTCTTTAACTTATGGATTTCTATATTTAAAATGTATTTTTCTTGTTTTATAGATTCTCTTTACAGATGTTCTAATTAGATTTTTCCACTTCCATTCATTTGTACAACTTTTATGCCATTGAGTTTATATTCATGTTTTTTTGATATTAATAAAACACCAAGACTTCCATGATAAAATTCTGCAGTCCGGAACATATTGAAGCGCCTTAGAATCTAATGATCTGATCCTTAAATTTACCTAGAACTCAGTTATTAACCTATACTGTCTGCTTGCCCACCTAATGGTAGCTTATAGTCCCCTTTCTGATATAATTTATCCATTCATATTTGTTACTTACTGAGTTATTTTTATTTGTTTGAAATTTATTTTAAAAATAGTCCTCCTTCTTGGTTCTCAAGTGAATTGCTATTAGTTACCTGCCATATTCTTTTGTGATTTTGATTAATTTATTCATTGGTATAGGAGATTGAACTCAGTGGTAGTCTTTCACCAAACTTCATCCCAAACTTTTTCATATACTAATTTGACACAGAGTCTCATTGTTGCTTAGGGCCTTCCTAAATTGTTGCAACTGCCCCTGAATTTGTGCTCTGATTCAGCCTCCCAAGTAAAATCATTTGGAAAATAGCAGCACAATTCACAATAGCAAGACTGTGGAACCAACCTAGATGCCCTTCAATAGACGAATGGATAAAAAAAAAATGTGGCATTTATACACAATGGAGTATTACTCTGCATTAAAAATGACAAAATCATAGAATTTGCAGGGAAATGGATGGCATTAGAGCATATTATGCTAAGTGAAGCTAGCCAATCCCTAAAAAACAAATGCCAAATATCTTCTTTGATATAAGGAGAGTAACTAAGATCAGAGTAGGGACAAAGAGCATGAGAAGAAGATTAACATTAAACAGGGATGAGAGGTGGGAGGGAAAGGGAGAGAGAAGGGAAATTGCATGGAAATGGAAGGAGACCCTCAGGGTTATACAAAAGTACATACAAGAGGAAGTGAGGGGAAAGGGAAAAATAATACAAGGGGGAGAAATGAATGACAGTAGAAGGGGTAGAGAGAGAAGAGGGGAGGGGAGGGGAGGGGAGGGGGGATAGTAGAGGATAGGAAAGGCAGCAGAATACAACAGACACTAGTATGGCAACATGTAAATCAATGGATGTGTAACTGATATGATTCTGCAATCTGTATACGGGGTAAAAATGGGAGTTCATAACCCACTTGAATCAAAGTGTGAAATATGATATGTCAAGAACTATGTAATGTTTTGAACAACCAACAATAAAAAATTAAAAAAAATCATTTGGAAAAATGTACATGTCAATCTCCTGAACTTTTTGTTTGTTAAATTATCTTTACTGGACTGTGGTTATTTTTCTTTATCAATACTAGTATTAAAGTTTCGCTTGCCTTATTTTTTTCCTTTATTTAAGGTTGAGAAGCTTGGCACAGTGCCTCATGCCCTTAATCCCAGCATGGTAGAGGTGGAAGGAAGCAGAGCATCCTAAGTTGGAAGCCAGCCTGGGCACTTAGTGTCTCAAAATTAAAAGTGGTCATTTAAAAAGGATGGTGTGTACAACTCAGTGGTGGAGTACCCCTGGGTTCCATCCCCAGTACTGGGGGTCAGGGAGATTGAGAACCACAAATTTAATGATCATTTGTATTTTCAATTATATATTTGATAGATTTATCCCTAATATTTAATTTATTGTCATTCATTTTTCATTGTTTAGTATTTCTTAATACTTTTAAAACTGTAGTTTTTGACATTCTTGTTTCTTAACAGAAACACTAAGAAACCTCATTTTCTAGGCCCCACAGATTTTACAGGATGGCATGGCTCTGTGTTGTGGCTTTTCTTGGGGTGCTCCTTGAACTAGTTTGCCTTTGGTTGAGAATTTTAGTTTCAAACTTCTCTCTCCTGGTGGCTGCACATAGGGGAAGATCTTCACCAGCAAGCCCAGTTAAGTATTTAAGGGCTTTGTCGCCCTTGCTGTGGACACACTCTCTCCAGACACTTAGCTTTCTAGGAAGAAAGCTGTGGATTTCTATCAAAAGTACATAAACTTTTCTTCCACCTGGTGTCTGCACTGTAGGTTCTTTGACGTTCAATGGTTTTTCCTTTTTTCAATGTGACTAATTATCACAATATGCCACCAGTTCTGTGTCACAGTAGACAGAAAACAGTTCCCTAAAAATCCAGAATATTGGAGCTACCTTCTCCTCCTCTGACGCCAAAAGGGGAAAACTGAGAATTGGGCAGTTTCTCCTGATCACACTGGTGTGTCAACTTAGGGGAAAAGCTGATCTGTGAGAAAGGCAAAAGTTTTCCTTTACCATTTAGTGAGGCTGTTCTTGGTTTTGCCCTCTATCTCCAGTTCTTATTAGTTTTACTACAACTATTTGGCTGGGTATTGAGGCTGTTTATATACATTTATGTGTGGTTGTGGGAAAGAGAAATCATTTGTATAGCTGTTTTTGTGGAGTCTAAACTCCCTTCAGCCACTTGGGAGTTCTTGTTATTAGAAGTGGAAATGTTCCATTGATGAATGAGTAATTGTAAAATTAAGTGCATGGAATTAAGTGTAGATGTGTTAAAAGTAAAATTCAATGGTAATTTTGGGAAAAGTAATTCTTGGAGTTATGCAGGAAGAGAAAAACACAAGAGTGAGATTCACAAATGAATGGAAGACTAGGGATATG
This sequence comes from Marmota marmota marmota, assembly GCF_001458135.2. Taxonomy (NCBI): domain Eukaryota; kingdom Metazoa; phylum Chordata; class Mammalia; order Rodentia; family Sciuridae; genus Marmota; species Marmota marmota. The sequence goes on from NW_026006439.1 coordinate 60,413, forward strand.
GCTTAGGGTAGAGCATAATCTGGATTAGATCGGAATATCATCAATCAATCAATAAAATAATTAAAAACTGATTTTAATTTAGCATTTGCAGACCCTCCTTTTGAAAGACATTGTATCTAAGTGGAATAATGGAGAATAATCTTTGTTCTTCTTTAACTGTATTTTTCAATCTTTACATAATGATATGTAAAACTTTGAACATTTTAAAAATTACATATGTAACACCAAAAATGCTAAAAAATGTATTAAGTAATAAATTCATAAAAATTTAATCTACAGTTACCTTGAAAATTTCTTCCTGATTTATTAGATAAACTGAGTATTAATTTTCTTATTTTAATGATAACACAGGGCTGGGGTTGTTTTTCAGTGTTAGATAATTTTTCTAGCATGGTTGAGGCACTGTTTTTGATACTCAGCACCACATATAAATAAATAAATAAATAAAATAAAGGCCTATCAACAATAAATAATAATATTTTTAAAAAGATAACAGAATAAGTTTCAAGGGCAGATATGCAAAGTACTTATTAATATTGAAATGGTGAATTCAATAACAAAACCTGAGGGCAAATTCAGAAAATATTCTTATTTCATAAACTGAATTGTACAGAACGTCTGTAGAAGAATGATGTGGTGCATATGAAGTGTGTTGTGCATACAAAAGTAAAAACATACATGCAGGTCACCACTGAAGTTTCACAGCATTAGAGGAACATTGGATCAACAAATCCAGACTAAAAACAGAATGTAGCTTGTTTTGGCAAATAAAGTGTTTCTGTTGTTGTTTTCTTTTGCCATGCTGAGATTTGTCCTCAGGCTTCATATGTGCTATACACGTACTCTACCACTGAGCCTCACCCCCTTACCCTGAAAATATAGTTTTATTGGAATTCCATCAGGCATTCAATTATTGTATATTGCAGATTTTAGGCTATGACCACAGAGAACTTCTGGTCCACAAAGCCTAAAGTCTTCATGATGTGCTCCTCTAAAGAAATATTTTGCAAATTCCATTGGTATTAATTTTAATATCACCAAATATATTGACATATTGGTGGAACAGGGATCCCTATGTGCAATCTACCAGCAGCATTCAGGTTAATTTGAGAGTCAAATATTTGAGCATTTATCCACTGGTTATGAAAATTAAAATCTAATTATCACAACTGAAGAAAAATCTATAGAACTACTACTGAAATACACCATTCAAAAATCAAAATCAAAGATATCATGAATAGCCCAGAAATGTTCAGGAACCATCCCAGATTAAAAAAAAAAAAAAACAAACAGAAGAAACAAGACCACTGGACACAGTGAATAATTGATATTAAAATTTCCCAAAATTGGATTTATTTTGGTTCAAAGACAATTGTTAAAATAACTGTCAAATTTTGAATAAGATTTGTAGAGTAGATATTCACAATATAATTTACTTATTTTGATCATTGCACCATAGTTACAGAGATAATTTCTCATTTTTAGAAAATGTGAGGTTTTTTAATTTACAAATAAAAAGACATTGTGTGCATCTTGCAAATGGTTCAGAGATAAAAACTGTTATGTACCTAGACTTATCTAGAAATGAAGAATAACATTTGGGGAATGTTTCTTATGAATTCCTTTCACTACTGTCTTAAATCTTCTATAAATCTGAGATTATCAAAATAGAACATTTCTGAAAGAAAAATAAATTTTTAAAATATTAACAAGTAACAGCAAACACAATAAAATAAACCATGAATCTGTATAGGTATAATAAATGAACAAATTTAGTGGTGAATGATACACATTTATATTTATATTAATATTTATAGTCTCAAACTATCTTCACACAAATAATAATTACAAAGTAAAATTCTGCAAATACCACATTAATGACCAATATTAACATCAGCAGTAATGAGGATATTATAGGTCACATTATGTGATTCAAAGTGAAAATCATAGAATTGATTTCTGTGGTACTCTTGCCAAAAACATGTAATCTAGCTCCAATCATAAAGAAACCAGAGAATCCATTTTAAGCACATTCTACAAGCTTTCCCCCTGAAAAATTCAAGGTCATGAAGGTTAAGAAAAGACTAAGGAATATTTCAATCAGAAGGCATCTATAAAATAAAACAAATTCATTTCATGCCTCTGAATGAAATATTTTTTTTATAAAGAACAATATTAGGCTACTAGAAAAACATGAAAATAATCTGAGGATTAAGTGGTCCAAGGCATTATGATAGAATGTATAAGTGTTGATTTGAGAAACAGCATTTGCTTAATGTGTTTTTTTTTTGTTTGTTTGTTTGTTTTTGCTTTTTTTCTTTATACAATCTTGGAAAATACTAGTGAAGTTGCAGGTTCTAATGCAAAGTACTTTTTCCCACTGAAGCATTTTAAAATGAATTGTTAACATATGCCACCTTTCTTGATAGGTTTAGCATTTCCTACAAGTCAGAACATGCTAGATAACAATATAACCTTCATAATGAAACTGATATAATTAACAACTATGCTGTTACCTGTTAATATTTGAAAAATATATTCATAATAAATGAATGTTGAATTGTAGTTATCTAGCATGTTCTGACTTGTACAAAATACTAAAAATATCATAAATGATAGCATATGTAAGCAATTCAATTTAAAATGCTTCAGCAGACAAAAGTACTTTATATTAGAACCTGTAAATTTACTATTATTTCCCAAGATTGTATAAACAAATAGAAAAGGGGAAAAAAGATAAAACACTAAGCAAATATTCTTATTAGAAAAATTATTAAGTCAGTGCCTCAAATATAAATTTAAAGATGGCAGTATAATAATTGCAATACATTAATCCATTAGTGAATATAGTAACCAGCATGTAAAAATAATGTTGCCTAATTCTCTGGACCCATATTCAGTGATATAATATAAATAATCCATCATTAATGTGATATTTAGATCTACCAAATTAGTGTTGACTTGGTTGCTGAATTGAACTTAAATGCTAACATTTAGATAGTCTGAAAACACATCTCAATAAAAACTGGTTTGCACTTTCACTTCAAATTTTCTTACAGATATAATTTTCATATTTTGATAATTTCATCATATATATGTTACACACATCCATTTCAATAAAGTATTTACATCATACATTTCATAAATAATTTAAATATTATATTAACAGTCTGAAAAACACAATATTAGCTTTCATATTTTTTTCTTAAAATCTCTGTATATCCTTATGATGTTTCCAAAAGTAGATCTTGTCTTGTCTTATTAGTAATTCTTAAGGCAGATGCTCCCATGGTCAGGATTCAAATTCTGCAGCAAGTGAAGAAAAAAAGAATTATATTTTTTTCTCAAACATTTTATAAGTATAAATCAGTGAAGAAGTTTAGAACTTTTCATTGTTTATAAGAAGAAAAATAGATATGTCCACAATACAAAATCACTATGGAATGCAGTACACCTATATTTTCATACACAGTTGTCATTATGACTGAGTATCAGAGCTTTGGGTTTTCCACCCCTTATGCATAAATTTGACAACCATATGCTAGGGTATTCTGGCAAGAACTGGGATGACAACATGGAGATGATAATGGACACCTCTCAACAGTCATATACTATAGCTTCAAAAGCAGACAATCAGGCAATTTCCATACAGAGTCATTGGCATTAGGACAAGGATAAAACATGATACTACTGGAACACTTAGAAGGGACTTCTGTCCCAAATTTGTGTCAGTGTTTGAGGTCCTTAAATGGAAGTGATACATGAGTTAACACCTGAAGTAAAAGGAGAAATTGTGAGAGAAAGGGAAGAGGTGCATGCAGACACGGAGATGAGAAAGAAAACTTGTGGAATCACAGTGGTCTAGTGTCACTAGAATCTAGAGCAAAGTGGCAGTAAAGCAAGTGAGATGAGATAGGCTGAGTAACCTGACAAAAATCCAGTTGATTTGGATATTTTAATTTTTGGCTAAGAAATTTCATACTTTTCTTGAGGCAAATGTAAACTAATGAGAGTCATGACAGGGTATTTTAAATGTGTAACTGTTACTAAGTCAGTCTGGGCTTTTGGCCATAAACCACAGAAAATGGGTGATGCCATTTTTCCCACAAAAGCATGTCAGTGTATAGGCTGACAGTTTCATAGTGGGGCAGAAGTGGGGAAAAAAGCAGTTTCACACTTAAGGTTTTAATTTGTTGATATTCAGAATTGGAAAAAAATACATAGCTCTTTAATTGTAATTGATTTCAGAAGTTATGCCCAGCAGTTTTTAAACATTTAGCTCATTATAGATGTGCACTTGATGAGATATGTGGTAAATTCTTCCAACTCTTATATAAATATCACCATGTAGAGTATTCTTTGTATAAAACTCTTCTCTTACTAATTCCCCAAATAGGGTCTAAAATATATTACTGAACATAGTAAGTATGTTGTAGTGATAACAATAAGGTGGTGTCTAATGCCTTTACACATTTGATGTGAAAACAAATGATTTTGACTGACAGAATTCCCATTCCTGTCTTTATGTTCTATTTTTAAAGAAAATTATTTTAAACAAAATTTTTTACTGGTGCATTTGACTATATATAATAGATGAATTAATTATGACATATTCACAGATGCACATAAAATAATTTGATCACTCTTCCTCTCTAGTAGTTTTTTTCCTCGCCTTCTCCCTTCACCTTTGAAGGCATTCTGCAGTGATTATGGAGACATATCTTTGTATCGTGATGAAAGAGTTTAAAAAACACTCTTCTATTCAGGCTAGCATGATATGGCAAACTAATGTTCCACAAGGAAATGTAGAACTATTACATTAAGTTTTAAATAAACTAGCTTATGCATAAGTAAAAAAGAAACATCACTTTCTCCCAGAAATACAGTGGAAAAAGAGTTGCCTCCCAAATCCCCTTTGCATTGTGTCTACATTCATACACAATTTATCATTGTTTTGTAAATGGTAAATTATCTCATTTTTTCTGGTAAGAACTAATAAGAACAACTTATACTTGCATCATGCATAATAACTAACTTTCATTCTCTTTTTCTAAATAGTCATCCAATTTCATGACTCTGAAGCACTTCAAACCCGATTCTCTCATTTTTTCAGAAAGATATTCATGTAAGCTAAGAAACTGAAAAAAACATATATCAGCTATTAAATTAAATTGTAATTTATGTATTAAAATTATTTCTTTCTGTCATAACTATTTAACTTCAGCATTGTTTTATAAAGCTTAGATTTGTTCTCCTGTGATTTTTTTAGGTCAAAATGCCAAATAAAAGAATAAGGTTGAGGCCACATTTAACATAGATATGCATGGCTTTACTATATGTTAAGAAGTTCATCAAAACACCATTGAAGCAGGGTGTGATGGCACATGCCTGTAATCACAGTGGCTTAAGAGGCTGAGACAGGACAGTCTTGAGTTCAAAGCTAGCCTCAGCAACCGTGAGGCCTAAGCAATTCACTGAGACCCTGTCTCTAAATAAAACATGAATAGGTTTGGGGATGTGGCTCAGTGGTCAAGTGTTCCTGAGTACATTCCCTGGAACAAAGAAACAAACAACCAAAAAAAAAAAAACCACCATGGAAGCTCTAAACCAAGGTGCAATGAAAGCAAGATGGTATCTTTTATTTGTTCATTTTCAAGCAGATATTTCATTATTGTAATAATACCCCTGATAAAAATGTCAAATATTATAGAAATATCTTCAAATGGGTTCAAAATAGCTGGACATTGGTTTTCTTATCAGCTCTTAAAATATAGCTCATCATTGTTGGACTAATATTTGACATCAAATGAAGTCTTAGTATGAAGGAAATCACCTGGTTGTACTGAAGGGCTCCTGTTACACAATGCAACTCTAACCCTAACCTAACCCTAACCCTAACCCAACCCAAGCCAGGGAGTTGGGGACAGCACTCAGTGTGGAATAGTGAAATGAATCTGATCAAATTTTTTTGTGAATCCATATGAAAATATCACAGTGAATTTCACCTTCATGTGTATTCATAATGCATAATTAAAAAAAAAACCTTAAAAACTACAAATAAGTATAAGATCAGTAGAGCAGAAGAAAGAGAACACAGGGAGGAAGAAGGGGAGATAAAGTGGAAGTACTGGTCACTGAATGAGAGCATATTATATTTCATGCTTGTTTAATTATGTCAAAATTAACCTCAATATTATTTATTTCTAAATGCACTTTCAAAATTTTCATCAAATCCTAAAAAACAAATGCCAAATGTCTCCTTTGATATAAGGAGAGTAACTAAGAACAGAGTAGGGACGAAGAGCATGAGAAGAAGATTAACATTAAACAGGGATGAGAGGTGGGAGGGAAAGGGAGAGAGAAGGGAAATTGCATGGAAATGGAAGGAGACCCTCAGGGTTATACAAAAGTACATACAAGAGGAAGTGAGGGGAAAGGGAAAAATAATACAAGGGGGAGAAATGAATGATAGTAGAGGGTGTAGAGAGAGAAGAGGGGAGGGGAGGGGAGGGGGGATAGTAGAGGATAGGAAAGGCAGCAGAATACAACAGACACTAGTATGGCAATATGTAAATCAATGGATGTGTAACCGAAGTGATTCTGCAATCTGTATATGGGGTAAAAATGGGAGTTCATAACCCACTTGAATCAAAGTGTGAAATATGATATATCAAGAACTATGTAATGTTTTGAACAACCAACAATAAAAAAATTAAAAAAAATTTCATCAAATAAAAGAATAATTTAAATTTTCCATAAGAGTAAGTAGAGGGATTGTTGCTCGGTGGTAGAGTACTTGCGTACACATGTGAGGCACTGGGTTCAATCCTCAGCACCACATAAAATAAAGAAAATAAAAGTATTGTTCATCTATAACTAAAAAAAAATATTTTAAAAGAGAGTAGGTAGAAATTCTCCATATGTGGGCACAACACTGAAAAGAATCAGAACAGAGACAGTGTATGCAATTATGGGTTTGTAATTTCTCTAAAGAAGTGTACATATTTCTAGGGGGCTTCAAACTTCCAATTAAAGCAATGTTGGTGGAAGAGAGACAGAAATCAGCAATGTATGACTTTGCAAGTAACAATGCTGCCTTCTTGAAAGACTCTCCTTGGAAGATTCTTGAGGATGCCATTAGAAATATTGATATTTCTTTAAAATATAAATATAGATGATGTATACCTTAGTTTATTTGACTACCAAAGCCATTTTACTATGTTGAAGTATATTAAATCATCATGGTTTCCTTAAACATATGCAACTAGAAAATTTTAGTAAAGCTAGAAACATTCATATTTAGTGAACCAGTTCAAGGACTTAAAGAATATTCCTTGAAGATACTGTCAAGCATTTATTACCATCATATGTATATTCTACCTATTACCTAGATAAATTAAGCATTTGACACTGAGACAATTCAGAGCAACAGCCACTGGTTCAGAACAAGATAGCTGAGTGGGTGATCAAGATAGATTAAAGCTGCTGCCTAGAAAGTTGGCCCATGAATTTGTTACCAGGGCTTCAGGAGACTGCCCATTCATTCTGCCATTCACAGGCCCCAACACTGATCATCAGAAGATTTTTAACCACTTTGCAGGTTATACTTCCCATCATCACAAGTATTACAAGGTAGAAAGGAAAAACTATATAGAACATTTTGTCTCTAGATACCATGTAAGGATAATATTTAAAAATTAAAATAAAAATCAGTTAATCTGTCAGGTGTCAGTATGTGCCCAGAGTGTAGTTATAGCAACACTGGACACTTAAGGTTTCAGTTATAATCTTTCAAAAATCGTGAAACTTGTTCATGTTTCCATGTAGAAGCAGTTTTGTCACAATATAACTATGTGAATCACAAAACTTCAAAAATACTTAACTAAAAGTCTAATAGACCAGATTATATATAGGAGAACACTAAGGGAAGAAAGCTTGATAGTTTACCTTCAGATGTAAAATGCAAAGGTGGGTGAAAGATAAACTTCCTAGATTAATATTTCAAGAGTACATTCATTTCCTAACATTACTTCCACAAATTATAGGGTCTAGTTAGCTTTTGCATGCTACCGATCTCATCATCCTGTCTCAAAGTTATGCAGTAGACACAAATTAAGGAGACTAAGTTGCTCTCTTTCAGTCTAGGTTTTGACATACTTGTGGAATTTGGATTGTTCTATATGGAAGTGCCTATATTCTTTCAGTTGAATTTCTTAGAATTTTCAGTTCAGATTCCAGATGGCTAATTCTGAGTTCCATCTGACTTCTTATTGAAGTAAAATCAGTCTTTCTGAACTGCTGTGTAATTTCCGGAGCTGCTCCTTGTGTCTAAAGAAAATAAAAAGAATATATTTTAAAAATAACTAGAACCCAAATAATTATTATGTAGTTATTTTATTTAGTTCTGAGTCAAAAATTCAGACAGCAATTTTAAATGTGAAGAAAAAAATATTAGACTGTAAACTTCTGTCATCAGTATCAATTACATTAAATCTGAACCAATAATAATTGAGTTCTTCCTCTCCCCCTTTCCCTCTTCATTCCTTGCCCTCCTCCTCCTCCTTTCTACTGCGAATGGAACCCAGAGTGTTGCACAGGCTAGGCTATCTACCATTGATCTGTGCTCACAATAATGAATCATTCTCATGTTAGCACTCAGATCATCCGACAATTTAAAGAATAATAGAATCAATTCAAAATATGAAAGTTGAAAACTTTAACTTAACAATTCAAAAGTATGTTATATTTCTGCATCACATTTTTTTCTCCTTACAGTCTTACTTATACCCACTATTATCAAATATCCAACAGTTATCTGATGAAAATTATTACTCAGATCAAATTAGCTGAAAGAATGATGTAAATTGAGGTATTTGAAGGGGCATCAAATGTCTTCCTTCTCTTAGAAATCTACACAACATCTTTCCTCAAGAGATATAGAAAACACCTATAATGCATATATCCAAAATTCAGTTTACAATGAAATGAATTAAAGCAAACTGCAGATAAGTAAGATAGCCTGTAAAATCATAAATACTTGTTTTTGTTTCTCCTCTAAATCCCATCTTGCTCGATGTTCAATGTCACATTCCCACCATACTCCTTGGCCTCGTTCTACTCGAGTGCTCCGTGTGTGCCTTGGAAAGTTTATTACATTTTCTTCCAACTTCTTTTGATTCCTTTCTATTTTTTCAAATGTATCTTGTATACTTTTTATAAAAAAACAAGTTCTGCATAAAACATTCATAGTTTGTTCTCAAACGTAAATGCTTTGAAAATGCATTGTTCGTCTTTGGAGTAAGATCATCCATCTGCATGAATAAAAGAAGTATGAAAAAACACAATATGAAAATAAGATACTGAAAATATTCGACACAAACTCAAACAACAAATTCTACATAAATTCAATTGCAACAAAACATAATCTATACCAGCATTATGAAGAGCAGATTAAGTTTCTATAATAAGGTATATTAGCTTTTCAGTTGGTAAGGATTACACATTTATAAATCCCAATTCTGGCTACATAATAAATGTTGAGGAAATCTATATAGAAGATGATTTTTCCCATACTGAATTTACTATTGGATTAAGTGAATTTAATTTTATATTTTGTCACTGAAATATAGTTAGAATAAAAGTCTTAACAGGCCAATCTACTAACAAAAATATTGATTGATATCAAATAGTAATTTTGTTAAAACAACTATTAGGCATTAATATTTTCCATTCATTCTAGAATAGGTGTGGATATCAGATATTACTCTCACATTGGGAGAATTTATATCTCAACAAGATGATCACTATGCAAACACTGTTGGTGACAGAAAAGTCAGAGAAAGTGCATGAAAAATAAAAATTTTATGTGATCTCTGAATAAACATGATCAAGTGAATAAAAATAGACAAGTCAGAAAGTACAGCATGAATAAGACAGAGATATGGTACAATCGGCACAATTCATGAAGACCACAAAGAGGCAGGGTAATAAAAGCATGTCCAAATATTAACTTGTAAATAGATGTCCCCAGCCATGTAGTACTGGAGTTGTCGAGAGGTGGAAGCATTTTATGGTTTAGCAACTAATAACTGGCTAAGTGACATAGTCATAAAACAAAATTCTACTAGACAACAGAAAGAAATAAAATAGTGATGCTTGCTACAACACAGAGGATCCCTGAAAAAAGTATTCTAAGTCAATGAAACTGGTACAAAAGAAAAGACCTACTGTTGTATAAATTCACTTGTATGAAATATCCATTACAGAGTAATTTTAGAGTTAGAACTATAAGCCAACTTCCAAAGAAGATTTCCAAAAAGCAAAAGTTAATATCAAGAATCAGCAAATGGTGGCTGGTAGTTCAGTGGTAGAGTGCTTGCTTAGCATGTGTGCAGCTCTTGGTTTGATCCTCAGCACCACACATGAATAAATAAAGATAATGTGTCCATCTACAAATAAAAATATTTTTTAAAAGCATCAATATGGGGCTGGGGCTGGGGCTGTAGCTCAGTGGTAGAGTGCTTGCCTTCCATGTGTGAGGCATTGGGTTTGATCCTCACAACCACATAAAAATAAAGATATTGTGGTCTATATACAACTAATTTTTTTAAAGGATCAACAAATGGGTTGGTATCAAACTAAAAAACTTTTTCACAGCAAAGGAAACCATCAAGAATTATGAACAGAGAGCCTTCAAAATGTGAGAAAATCTTTGCCATGTGCACCTCAGATAGAACATTAATCACCAGGATGTACAAATAATTCAAATTTTTTAACACCAAAAGAACACCAACCAATAATGCAATCAATAAATGGGCAAAGGAACTGAAAAGGCACTTCCCAGAACAACATATGAAAATGGTCAGAAAATATATGAAAAAAAATTCAACATCTCTAGCAATTAGAGAAATGCAAATGCCACACTGATATTCCATCTCACTCAGGTCAGAATGGCCAACTGAAAAGAATAAAATAATGATAAATGTTGGTGGCAGTGTGGGGAAAATTTTCACTTACACAATTGCTGATGGGACTGCAAATTGGTGCAATCACTCTGGAAAGCGGTATGGAGAGTCCTCAGAAATTTTGGAATGTAACCGCCATTTGACCCACTTATCCCACTCCTTGATTTACACACAAAATCCTTAAAATCATCATACTACAGTGACACAGCCACAACAATGTCTAAAGTGGCTCAAATCACAATATTGAAGCTATGAAACCAACCAAGGTACCCTTCAATAGATGAACAGATTAAAAAATGTGTCATGTACACAGGATGGAATATTAATAAGCTGTGACAAAGAATGAAATTATGGCATTTGCCAGTAAATGGATGGAACTGGAGATTATCATCCTAAGTGAAATAAGCCAATCCTCCAAATCCAAAGGCTGGAAGTTCTCTTTCATAAGTGAATGCTAACACACAGTAAGGAATGTGGGAAAAAAGAATAGAAGTTCATTGAATTAAGACAAAAGGAATGAAAATGAAAATGGAAACAGAAAGACAGTAGAATAAATCTGAAACAACTTTCGTATATTCACATGTGAATACATGACCAGTGTAACTCCACATTATGTACAAATATAAAAATGTGAAGTTATAATCTATGAATGTAAATATTCAAATACAGTCTACTGTCATATATATCTAAAAAGAACAATAAAGAAACAGCATACTACAGGGACATAGCCACATCAATGTTTATCGCAGCACAATTCACAATAGCTAGACTGTGGAGCCAACCTAGATGCCCTTCAATGGATGAATGGATAAAAACATGTGGCATATATACTCAATGGAATATTACTCAGCACTAAAAATAATAAGACCATGGCAATTGCAGGGAAATGAATGGCATTAGAGCAGATTATGCTAAGTGAAGTTAGCCAATCCCCAGAAAAACAAATGCCCAGTGTCTTCTCTGATATAAGGGGGGTGACTCAAAATGGGGAAGAGAGGAAGAGCATGGGAAGAAGATTACCTCTACACAGAGAAGAGGGGTGGGAGGGAAAAGGAGGGAGAAAGGGAATTGCATGGATGGTGGAAGGAGACCTTCATTGCTATACAAAATACATGTATGAAGATGTGAGAAAAAAAATAATAGTGTTACCTTAGATTAATTAGAGAGAAGTGATGGGAAGGGAGGGGAAGGCTTGGGAGATAGGAAGGATAGTAGAGTAAAATGGACATTATTATTACCATGTGTATATATGTGAATGCATGGCCAAAGTGATTCTGCAACCTGTATACTCAGAAAAATGAGATATTTTATCCCATGTGATTCAAATGTATGATATGTCAAGGTCATTGTATCGTCATGTGTAACTAATTAAAACAAATTTAAAAATCACATAAAAATAAAATAGAGTCTTGCCTAAAGTTAAAAAATAAATAAATAAATAAATAAATAAAAAGTCCTATTGTTTACATTTGTAAATTACTAAAATAATATACTGGTAGTTTTCTAGGACTTTGGACGTGTAGGGATTAGAAAACTGACAGCTAAGAGGTTCCAGGTTTCTTTTCAAGAACATGAAAATGTTCTAAAATTGACTGTGTAAATGGTTACATAACTCTTTTAATGTACTAAGAGACACTGTATTTTACATGTTATATGGGCGAATTCGACGTCAGGTGCATTACATATATCATAAAAAATGACTTAAGAGATGTACTGTAAAAAACTTAGCTAACATTTTTCATTGTCTAGTTTGGATATCAGTCCAGACATAATACAAATATTTATATGCTTCATAATGTATCTAAAATAAATGAAAAAAAAAGAAATAGCCTAAGTTTTTCAATAATTAAACTAAAACCTAAAACATATCTGTATTTTGAGAAAAGCATAAAAATTTTGTACACATTTTTAAAGTCAATTTAGTAATTATTTGCAGATTTTGAATAGATGCACAAAAATGAAGTAAAAATAACAAATTTTCCTGAAACATTCTATTAAATAGTACCTCTAGTTTAGTTTTCCTTGTTGTACCATGGAAGTAGAGACAGCATGAAAAGCTGCTGGGTTACAGAAAAAAGTCTCAGCTTTCATCAGACTAGATATTTTAATGAAAGATGCTGATTTTGTAAGAGAAAAATTCTAAAAGAAAATTTTAAGTGTAAGAAATAAGTGCAGTATAAAGATCCTCAAATATAATAAAATCAATTATAATGAAAATATAAAGAAAGCTGTTCATTGAAATTAGTATCCCAGAATAACTTTTATTACTTAAGCAGGTGTTGATTTACAGATGACACGTTCAATTTTCTACATACTTGACTTGTCATTTGTCTTAGTTTCTTCATTAAATCCTGTCTTTATATTTTAAATTTATGTGAAAATGTGCTAAATCTTCTAGAGAAGCCTCTGATACATGTTGTAGTTTCAGGGTACCAGCTGGCTGTTTTTCAAGATGTCTCACAACTACCTGATATTTCTGTTAATGATTTTGTTACTCAGTTCACTTTAAAAATTTATTATTATTATTGTTATTATTATTACTATTGTTGTTGTTGTTATTATTATTATTATATAATGATGTTTACTCTGAAAAAATATCACTACATACAGCAGTAAGCTGCTGTTTATTTCTGAATTCCCTTAAGGAAATAGAAGATTGTGTACTCCTGCTTAGTCACTATCACATTCCTTACACAACAGGGTGAGCCCTGTATCTCTACATACTGCCCTTGATAAAGTTGCAATGTTTAACAAACTACTGAAATCTCAATCAAAAATGGTTACACAGGTCTCATTGGTAGTGGTGAATTCTACAGAGGTTATTATCCCTCTCTTATTAGAGACTCAAATTAATACCCCACATCCTCACATCTTTAAAGCTTTGCTAAAATAATTCCAATATACTTTCACAAAGAATAAAGGAGATGCTAGGTAACCTGGTCTCCACCTCACTGCCTGTCCACATCTCCTAGATTTCTCACTGGTCCTCACACCACTCCTGCTTTACATAAACCCTGCCACCCTCATTAGTCTGGACATGGGGGTTCAGTGCCAAATTAATGAATTTTAGATGGCTACAATTATCTTTGTACTGAAAGTCACTATATAATAGGAATTAGGCCATTAAATGAAGAAAACTATTAGCAAGTTATCATGAATATATGCATCAAATTACAGATGAAATCAACTGTGGTTTTGCTGCAATTCATCACATTAGTCCCAATTTATGATAATGACAAATAGATGCTTTTAAAGAGGTGGACAAGACATGAATGAAAACAAAAAATATCAGGACAGTTATTTTCAGATTTATGTTAAACTTAAATGACTAAAAATAAATTTACCAACTAGAAAGAAATATAGAAAAATATACTGAAGAAAGTCTATTACAAAATACAGCATCTACATTTCAGTTCAACTGGAAAATCTGGAATGAACTGTAAAAGTAACTAATTTATTTGAAACTAGGTATGAGCATTTCCATTATTTGTTTCATTGTGATCTTCAAGTATAGCAACAAGAAGACATTAAAATTGTTATTCAGTAATGGGATGTACCTCATTGGTAGAACATGTGTTTAGCATGTGCAAACTTTGGGTTGAATTAATAGCACCAAAATTAGATATTGTTTCAGCATTATTGAGACCATATTACTAATGACAGCATATAAACCTACAAAAAAAATCTTAACTCAACCTCTTAAATCTTTATAAGAAACAATTTCTTAAATTGAAGGGTCAGGCCCAAGTTTTAAAAATTTCCTCCTTTTTAAATATTAAAATCCATTTTAACTAAGTCTTTTGTGTTTAGTTGACATATGAGTACCTATAGTTATTTAAAAATATGTACACAGTGTGTAAGAATCAGAGCAGGGAAATTGGAATACTTAGCACTTCAAACACAGATTGGTTGTACTGCAAATGAGGTTTAAGTTATTTTTGCTGGACAACAGGTTGTAGTTCTGTGTTGATACAGAAACACATTCATAATATCTACATTTTTATATTCATCAAGAATCAACATTTAGCCATAAGCAGATATCACTTTGAGTATTCCTTTGAAGACTCTTTATACAGATATCTTGCTTGATACTTACTTCTTCTGCTTTCTCCTTTCCATATTGATCCAGTTGATCTTTTAAATGATTAGTTTCATTGATTAATTCCAAATATTTGTTTTCCAGCATGAGACGACATCTGTCATTCCGAGCTTGAAGTTTTTTTATAACATCATAAAATTGGGTTTGGACAATAATAAGTCCATTTATTTTATTTTCACCTTTGTTCTGATAGTCATGCAATTGGTCTTCATGCAATGTAGTTTCTCTTTGTAGTTTAGATACCTTCTCTTTAGAAGCTTCCTGCTTTCTGAGGTGTTCATTCCTTTTTCTTTGTTCATTTTGATACCTGTATTCCATCTCCTTCAGTTGGTACTGTCTTTGTTTTAGGTGTCTGTTTACTTGATCTGTATCCAAAGTCATTACTCTTGACTGATGCAGCTCGTTTTCTAGGTCACTTGTTTTTACTTCAGACTTTGGAACCTGTTGGGAAGGAATCTCACTATTAATGTTTAGGTTAGATACATCAATATTCTTTTTTTCCTGTGAACTAAAGTCTTTATCTCTGCCTCTCTGGAAAGCAAGTTCTAGATTTCTTTTTGGTGTTGGACTTTCACCTTGATGGGGTGGAGCAGGACCAGATCTGGCAGGGTGAGATTTGACATCTGTTTCTGGTCTTTCTGTGCTTTGTTTTTCACTCTCAGGTGTGAAATTTTGCAATGTACTCTCAACTTTCCAAATACCCAACTGTTCATTGTCCTGGAATATTTCCATAAGTGTTTCCTCATTCAATTTTTGTGTCCATGGAAGGCTGGTATTCTTTTCTCTTAAAATTTCAGTATTCTCAAAGCACTTCTTTTCCTGGTTCTGATATTTTACTGTGTCCATTCCCAGTCTCTTCATAGAGACCTCATCCTTCTTCTTGTGATAGTTATGCAATAGCTTGTTCTCTGTCCCATCACTAGGAGAAACCTAAATAAAACCAAGGATACATTTAGCTAGCACTCAATAAAATGATGTTTCATAATTTTCACTGAAATTAAAGAAAAACCTGTATATTTATATGGTGAAAGGGTTTCAATAAATAGATACCCACTGAAGAAAAATTAGATGTAAACTTCTGAGCTTATAAAAATATAAATTCCCAAGAGTTCAAAAGTTAATTCAAGAAGATGGACCTATAAGAGTAAAAGAAAATTACAACTTAAAGAATGTAAGAACTGCCAGGTTCAGGGGCTCATGCTTGTAATACCAGTGTCTCAGGAGACTGAGGAAGGAGGATCACAGGTTCAAAGCCAGTCTTCAGCAATTCAGTGAGACCCTGACTCATTCATAAATAAATAAATAAATAAAAGGCTGAGGATGCATCTCAGTGGTTGAGCACCCTGGTTCAATTCCTGGTTATAAAAAAAGAAAAAAAATTAAGGATTGAAAAAATCTGCATTATACCAGAATGAAAGAATAGATTAAGTGATTAGTTAGTTTGCCAATGTAAAAAAAAAAATAACTTTGCAGAACAGAAGAGAAGCGACAGAGAAAACCCCACACATATAGTTATCTAATACTAGACAAACACACTATAAAACATGCATTGGGGAAAGGATAGGTTCCTCAACCAATTGTGCTGGGAAAACTGAAAACCCATATGTCATAGGAGAAATTTAACCCCTATTTCTCAAAAACAAAGTGGATCAAGGACCTAGATAATAGATAAAAGACCCTAGACCTATTACAAGACTAGACAGGCCCAGCGCGCCATCTTGTCATTGTAGGAACTGAATTCTTCAAAAAGACACTTAAAACACAAGAAGTAAAATAAAGAATCAATAAATGGGGTGGTATCTTTACAGCAAAGGAAACCATCAAGAATGTGAGTAGACAGCCTATAGAATGGGAGAAAGTCTTTGTCACTGATATGTCAGATAGATCATTAATCTCCAGAATATATAAACAACTCGAAAAATAACTCACAAACAAAAAAATAACCCAATCAATAAATGAACAAAAAACTGAGCAGGCACTTCAAAGAAAAATATGTACAAACAGTTAACAAGTACATGAAAAAAATGTTCAACATGTTTACCAATTAGAAAAATGAAAACTAAAACTACACTGAGATATAAAGAATGCAAGTAACAATAAATGTTGGTGAGAATGTGGGGAAAAGATTCACTCATACATTGCACCAAGCAATTTTTCAGGAAATCAGTATATAGATTTCTCACAAAACCTGGAATGGAACGACCATTTGACCCAGTTATTCTGCTCCTCAGTGTATACTCCAATGATACTAGAGTGACACAGCCACATAAATATTTATAGCAGCTCTTCACAAAAGTTAAGCTGTGGAACCAACCTAGGTGCCTTTCAACACATGGAAGGATAAAGACAATCTGTCATATATACACAATGGATTCAGCCATGAAGAATGAAATTATGGCATTTGCTGGCAAATGAATGGAACTCGACACTGTCATGCCAAGTGAAATAATCCAGTCCTCCAAATCCAAAGTCTGAATATTCTCCTTAACATATAGTTGCTAACACACATAAGGGTGGAGGATAAAAGAATAGAAGTTTGTTGGTTAGACAAAAGTGAATAAAGGGCTGAGAGAGGAGGGGAATATAGTAGAATGAATCTGACATTACATTCCTATGTTCACATATGAGTACATGACCAGAAAAACTCTACATAGAAGAAGTTATATGCTATGTATGTGTAATACACCAAAAGAACTCTATTGTAATGTATACCTAAAAACAATAAATAAAGATTACGATTCACTATTTCTCATGTTGATCCACTTTTAGGATCATATGATCTACCCTTCAAACAGTTAAAAATTCCAAATATTTTATTATGTACCTATCTGTTGGGATGGCATCAGTGGCAAATAAAAGAAGATTTAACTTTAAGAAGAATAAGTTTGCAATCTGACACCTCACGTATTCAACCAGACCACAGTAAGAGCCTTAGCTCTACATCTACTGAGACATACAAAAGTTCTCCAAGGTCTTTTCCTAAAAATATTCCTAGCATATTCTGTTTTCTAACATTTTGTAGCTGGGAATGAGAATTGCATCTATTGATAAATGATAAATGTAGGAACAGCATTAAACACATGATCTATATCAATGAACAATGTATCACAATTCTGAAAAGGAGCACAAAGCTAAAAATATAGGCACATTGCATGATTTTTCTCCAAGTCTTTTGCCTCTGCTTCTAGTGCTCATCCACAAAGCCAGTTACTTCTGTCCTATGAATGGATAAACACCAAAGAAGGCCTGTGTTTCAAAATACAAATGACAAATAAGGCAAAATGTGTAAGGCTCTACTCAGAAAATCCTGAGATTTCTACTCAGTAGCATTTGTTTCATCTCAGTGAAGACTGAAACATGAGTCAATATAAAATAAAGGAAATAAACAGATCTTATGTATTAGGAACAAATACTTACCAGTAATTTATTTCTAAGAACATATTATGGTACGTCATTTTTTCCAAAGGTGTTTTGTACTGAAGTAGGAGATTACTTGAAGCAAAGTGTTTGTTTCTCTTCTCAAAAGTGAGAAAATAATTTACAAAACCAGAGTATTTGCTGGTCCCATTTTTCCTCCTTATTTAACAGTGGGAGTAGTAATGCACATTAATACAACAAGAGAGCAAAGTGACTTCCCCAAACTAGAAGATCTACTATTAGAAGCAAGGGTTTTGTGATCATAGAAAAATCACCTATTCCTCTGGAAAATATTAAAAAGTCTTTTCTCTTTATAAGGCTACTCTGAAAGTCATCATGGGACTGCTGCAGAGAAATACAGTTGAATTAAGAACATTACTTAATTCAATGGACAAAAATTGCACCCCTCACCTCCAAAATATGTACATTGTGGTTACAAATATATGGATTTAAAACCCTCTATACTTTCCCATGATTAATAGATTTACGGTTTAACTATGTTACACACACACACACACACACACACACTCACTCACTCACTCATTTTTTCAAATGAAGAAAATAATTCAGGAAACATTTCCTTTCTGCACATGTCTATCTCTTTTTGTTTGCAAAGATGTGTTACTGAAATTTCATATTGTAAATTCTGGCATTATGTTCTCATGGAAATTGTCTATAGGTTTCATTTTGTTCTGCTAAAATCTACAAATTTATTTCAGCAAGGTTTTGGCTGTATATCAGCAGGTGACAGAAGTCTAAAAGCTTAATTTAAGAGTGGGACCTTCAAGATTAAAAAAATAATTCCAAAAGGTAGATTTATTCTTTATGAGTAAATGTCTTACATTTCAATTGCACAAATGACAGATAAATTTGGGTGAGTGAAAACATTTCTTAAATGCAGACAGAAATGTAATTGTGAAACACTTTAAAAAAATGTTTTAAATAGTTGCATAGCTATTTAGTTTGTATTTTAACATAAAACACCTAAATTTGTATTTATGTCAGTGATTAAACTAAACTTCTTCATTCAGAAAACAAATGCTGAACAACTACCAGATGCTAAGTTTTGCTGTAACTAGTTTTTTCATAAATATTATCATTTTAGAGTCAGATAACATTGTGTTTTTTTTCTGGTTTGTCAGATCTTTTTTTATTTTTTTTATTGCCAAATAATGAACATTGTGTTTTAAATCAAAATAATAGTTCACACCCCACATACCCATGCTTTGGGAAACAGCAGACTGCATATAAATGGAGGTCCTATAAGTCTGTGTTTCCTGGCACTTTGGGAGATGTCTGAAGTGTGTGGAAGTACACACACATGATGACTGTATGTTGGTGAAATTGCCAAACAGCACATTCCTCAGACCACATTGCCATCATTAAGTGAAACATGGCCACATACAATAAGTTAAAGGGATTTTATAAATAATTCAAATGAAATATAGTAAAAATTTGAAACTTTACTGAATGTTCATTTACCTGATTAAAATGATTTCTTGCAGTCTCCAATTCTGTATCTATTGTACAAACAGAGATTTCAGCTTGCTTTCTCACTTGATCCTCTTTGTTGTATTCTGCTTCTTTTTCTTTTAATGGGTTTTTATTTTTTTCATGTAACATATCATCATTTTTTCTCTTCACCTCATCTTCTTTTAAGGTATATCTGAAGTTAATATGGATGCCTTTTAATTGATTTTTGCCAAAAACCAAAAATGTCTTTTTATGTTCTGGCTCTTTGTATGCTGATTTAGTATCTTAATAAAAATTCTATGTTCTCTGAAGCTTTTCTAGTTTAACATTTTAAATTTCTCCTTTAATCTTGTGTAAAACATACATAACTGAAATTCAATAATAAAAGATTGTTTCGTTATTTGATAAGTTTCTGTTACTAGCAAATCTTTTAGATACCACAGAAAAGGAATTTAGAAATGATTTGGTAAATTGACAAGTTTAAGGTAATTTTTTTTTTGCACAATCATAGAGCCTCCCCAGTTAAAAAGATAATTTCATGTCAAATAAGTTTTAAAGACATTGTTTATATACAAACTTATGAATTCAGTAGTAATATCATTTATCTTCATAAAATATGTCAGGTATGCCTATAATTGGCTTACAGTGTAACAGCATATTCAGACATTCTTTTTTCAATATGTGTCTTTTGGGGCTGGGGCTGTAGAACAGTGGTAGAGTGTTTGCCTAGCAAGGGTAAGGTGATAGGTTCAATCCTTAGCACCACATATAAATAAAATAAATATATAAAAAATATGTATCTTTTGTATTACTATAACCCCGAACTGGGATAAATAATCTAATACCTGTTATTATACTTTTTATGTTTCTTTTGTGGTAACACTCTCAACTTACCTTTTTGATCATTATATATTTTACAAAAAACTCAAAATCCATTTTTGAACAAGATGGGACCTAATATTTAATCCAATAATGAAGAGTAATGTTCTTCAACAGATGAATGGATAAAAAATATATGATGTGTGTGTATGTGTGTGCACACACAATGGAATATAAGACATAATAAAAATAAATTTATGTCAACATATAGTCTACTGTCATGTATACCTAAAAAACATAAAAAGTATATGTCCTTTCTTTTTTTTTTTTAATTTTTTATTGTGGGTTGTTCAAAACATTACAAATTTCTTGACATATCATATTCGACACTTTGATTCAAGTGGGTTATGAACTCCCACCTTCACCCCATACACAGATTGCAGAATCACATCAGTTACACATCCATTGATTTACAAATTG
>NW_026006439.1:86921-89415 GCF_001458135.2 Marmota marmota marmota
AAAAGCGAAAGTACACAATGCAGCTGCTTCCCCGCTTTGGTCACGGATCCCACTTACTTGGGACTAACCCCGCTTTGGTCGCGGATCCCACCTACCTGGGACTAATCCGGTGCACCACCCCTGACTGCTGAAAGTTCTGATTCCCGGGTCTCGGCACCACTTGTCGCGACCCCTTGCCCGCAAGGAAGACGCAACTCAGGAATCTTCTTTCAGTAGTTTATTTCAGGCCCTTGATAGTTCTTCTTCTCTCCCCCGGATGCCCCTCCCAGCCTTAATAAAGCATCTCAAGCCCCAATGCAAAGCTGCCACGTGGAGCTTTCTCATAGGGTGATGAAAAGTCATGCGCCAACTCTCCCAAATTAGGAGTTGTTTGTCACAGACCACAGCGGAGCCAGCGCCATCTTGTAATGGCGACCATAGTCTGCAGAAACGGCAGAGGTGGCTCACCACAGTTCTATCCCATGGCCACTTTAACTGGCAACTGGAGTCCTCTGAGTGGACTGAATACAGCCATCCTTCAAGGCTTGGACTTCGAAGTAGTTGTGAATAAAGATGTGCCCTTTTGCACCCAACAAACATTGAGTTCTCAGGGAGTATTTTTTCCTTGATCTAAATCCTCAACACACATCTTATAGAGACATGACAGGATACAAGGTTCAGTGCAAACCATATTGCCAAGATTTGTCTACTCAAGATCAATGAAATTTGCTCAGAAACAAGCTTGAAAATCCACATGGAAAGAAGGGCTGATTCTGGGAAAATGTTGGTATAGAATAAGCTGCATTCTAAGCTGCACTACTGCATGGAGACCAAAGAGTTAGTGAAGAGCTTCTCAGCAAAATGAGTGAAAGAGGGATTTTATTCAAATCCCTAAAATTTCTGAACACTGAAAAGGTCCAGAGATTCAGTAATCTGTGTAACATAAACAAAAAAAGCCTACAACCTGCATGCAAATATCAGTGCAGATCTGCCTCAGACAAATGGGGAGAGAGAAAAGGAAGTTGCATTCTAAGTTGTACCATGATGTGCCCTGCTAAGGAGAAACCTGAGATCAAAAATATTGCTTAAACTGATCTGACCAAAAGGTGCACTATGCACTGGTGCTTAAAAAGCATGCTCTTCTCTCAGCGGGTGATGACAGTGCTGAAGCGGTAGCCATCCTCGGAAAGAGTGCAACAGTGGTTTCTTTGATTCAGTTCCTCTAAACAACACACACACACACACACACACACACACACACACGAGGATCCTGGAAGTGCCTATCAAGGGACCTACGTTGTGCCTGATGGAAGGTAGAAAAAACTGGTGCAGGCTAGACTATACCTGTGTGATTCCGGTGAGAAGGCAAAGGGGAACCTATGTGTCTGGAAGCTAATGTGACCAGCTGAAGTGTCAGAGAAAATGACCTAAGAAGGCAGAGAAAATGTGCCCCTAGGGATGGTGTTTGTTCTGGCTACTCACCCCTCAAAAAGACAGGTGAGAGGTGAGTAGCCAGAGAGCAGGAGATGGTGAGAGCATGAAATGCTGTAGGCCCACACAGAGAAAAGTATGAAATAGGTCAGGATTTGTCTCAGAATAAAGGGATAGGTGAGGCCTAATCCCAGAGGACAGTTGAGGCAGAGGAAAGGTATAAAGATATGGAATGAGGCTTGGCTCATGTCAGGAAATATTTCTAAGAAATTTCAGAAGGTTGACCTTTCACATTCTAAAGAGATGCTTATGGTGACATTTGCATGGTAGCTAGTTCACTCCAAAGGCTGGAAATAGAGAGAATGTAACAGTATGATATGGAAAGGAAACAATTCAGAATTGAGGGGATATTCCCAGAAACACAGAGGAGAGATCATTTTCTGTGACTACTGATGACACTGTGAGGAAAATCCTCCCACCTCTTTGGGAAAACCACCTTACATGTGAGAACACTGGTAGCATTTCAAGTGTTTTAACATTGTGTTCCCTGGAGTGTTGTAACGCAAAACTTACCGAATTTGACTGTCTTTTCTTTCACTTTGCCTAATCCTTTCCATAGAAGGGCCTCTTTTATTGTGATGGGATCGGTGCGCTTAGAAAGAAGATAGTAAATAAAGAGTGTATTTTTCATTGACTACAAAGTTAATAATTTAGGATAAATATAGAAATTTAATTACCTTTCTGAAATCAGATGAATCCCTAGAGGCTGAAAAACAAAAGGGGTATATAATCAAGCAAATGTGAAGAAGACAAAACAACTCATACATTACAGATACCTCCACATACAGCTGAGGTCCATGGTTCAGCTGTGCTAAAAATTATGCTATCTCCTGGCTTTCTGTGCTGGCTGGTTTGGCTGACAACAATCATGTGACTAAAATCTGCCAAAGGAATTTTGTGAATAGGTTTTGTGAAACATGCTGTTCATTTCACAAACCTGAGATTATTTGTCCAATGACCATAAATAAAACAGACAAGGGAACATATACCAATGCAAACATACAGATTGATGGAGAATCCAACA
>NW_026006439.1:94425-103905 GCF_001458135.2 Marmota marmota marmota
TTTCACTGAGAGAAAATCCAGTTTAATAAAATGACAAAGTAGGGAGAAGAAATGTTTCTATTGTACTGTTAGAAAGCAACACACAGGATCTGGGTAGAGTAAACAACATGTTCCTCTGAGAGAGAACTAAAAAGTACACCAATGAAGAAAAATGACAGCACAAAAATGTACAGCACTTCCTGACCATTTTTCAGAGCTTGAGTCATATTGGCTCCTGTGTGCATTCTGGATAAAAAAAGAGCAGCTATGGTAAAAAAGAAAACCTGGAGAGGCACTGTAGAGAGCCTCAGACCAAATGAAACCTAGAATTTTGGCTTTTAGAATAGTAAATGAATTCAAGGATTTCACCAGCCATCCATGGGCTGGGTGTGTGAGCTATGCACATTTGAGTGTATGAGAAAAACTGGTCTGAAATTGCTGTCTGATTAGGATCTGCATGTATGTGTGTCTTTTTACTCACTCTGCCTATGATACCCACAAAGCACCTGAGATGGGTGTGATTTTCCATGTTTATATGTAACTAAAACTGAGCCACTGGGAAGGACCATCCTTTACCATAAATGTACTCAATGACCATCACCAATATATATGTTCATTAATTAAAATGGTTATTTGCAAAACCACTAATTTTAACTTCTTCATCATTTTCAGGGGTTAAAAAAATGGAAACCCAAATAATATTCAGAAAAAATTCTGCCCGAATCACAAGGATAATATTTATCTATATGTTTTCCTGAATTTTAATGCTATTTTCAGATTCATAACCAGTTAAATTCTATTAGGTTTGAATATTAAATTATCATCTTTAGATTCCAAACCACTGTTATGAAAGGTAATCAAATTTGCCCATATTGACTTTCTTAAAATAAGGAATACAGTAAGAAATCAGAAGATTTTAAAAATATATATGAGTGAACACACCTGTGGCTGCCTATTTTTGGTGTCATCAAGACCTTCCTCCTCTTCTTCAGATGATGAAAACCAAAGTGGTTCAGCTGAAAAATGTATGTAGATTTACGTAAACTACTTAGAACATTAAGAGAGAATGATAGTCTGCCAAAAATAAAAAAAAAGTAATAATAAGCTTGAATTTTAGGTGATATTACCTCTTTAACTGTTTATTGGTGGGGTATACTTGTGTGTACTCAGTGATTTAACCATACAATATTGCAACATTGGCAAGAGCTCTGCCAGAGTTGCATGCATATTTGTTTATTTTTGGAAACTGGGTCTCTCTAAAGTGTTTGTTCTGGCCTGAGACTTGCCATGCTCTTGTCTCAATCTCCCAATAGCTGTGTTTGGAGGTGATCCACTGTACCCAGCAGAGAATTTTTTTTTTCAGGGAATGTTTTTAGTGGTATAAAACTTCAACAGTCTACCTGAGGAGACACTATGTATCACCAGGTTTAAGAAACAAGAATATCTCAAAGGTATATCCACTCAAGATGAATGAAAATTTGCCAGAATTAAATTTTAAAAACACTATAGAAATGTAGGGATACACACAATTTGCTATTCTCTTCCCCATAACATTAACTTTTAAAAACAACTATTCATCAATAGTCATTTCCACAGTGACTTAGACTCTCTCTACTGTTATCAATGAACATCTTGCATATGCAATGTTTTTCTAGATTACTCTAAAAAATGTGTTCTTCTGTAAGACTGTCTGTTCAGTCCTGCGTGATTACCAATCTCCTTGTCATAAACTGTTTTTTACCCCCTTGAGGTATCTCAGCATTTCAGCCACTGTTCAACTGGATATCTACCAGTTGACTTGTAAATTACTCCTTCCCCTGTCTAGCCCTTTGGCTCCTGAACTCGAGAAGACCTCTTTTACATCACCTTAGCATCAACAGTTTATTTGAACCGAGAATTATTATGTTCCCTATGAGAATAGAGTAAAAAGGTGCCAGGAATAGTGGCTTTCCTAGAGCTAGGATTCAGCAGAGACTAAAGGAATGAGGTTACCAGTCAGAGGTAGAAAATGGGGAAAGCTTAAAACGCTGGAGCTAGACACAGAGTGAAGCATTAAATGGGTCAGTATTTGTCTGAAAATATAGGGATTGGTGAGGAGCCATCCAGATGACAGTAAAATTAAGGGAAAGGATAAAGTGTTAGGCTGAACTCATGAAATATTTCTGGGTAATTTTAAAAGCTGGCCTTTTATCTTCTAAAGAGGTTCATAGTCACATTTGCATTGTAGCTAGATGGCTCCAAATGCTGAAGATAGGATGAGTGTGGAGAGCATATGCATGAGCAGAAATGAATAAGAAGATGGCAGGAGTGCCAAATAGAGGGAAGCAGGCCAGAATGAAAAAAATGTTCCATGAAAAATAGAGGATATATCATTTCCTGGGACCAGTGTAGAATGAAGTTTCATTAAGTAATAAAGGAAAAAGCTGGGTCTCTGGAATAAGAGCTCTGTACTGTTACACAAGGTTTAAAGGTTTCAAATGACATGTAAAATAAAACACACCAACTGTTTAAGTTCTTTTAGTTTACCATGTAATATTTGAATTTCTCATTTTTGTATGTTAAGGGACTCATTTTAGTGCTTGGGGTCAGTTTCCTGAATCTTGGATTTACCCAACCTTCCAATGAATAAGAGAAAAAGCTTTGTGGCAGAGCCACTGCTTAGCATGCCAAAGTATCTGTATTCAGTCCCCACCATTAAAAAGTAAATTAAAAACAAAAGCAAACCAAAAAAAAAAGAAAAGAAAGAAAAGCATGAAGAGGGAATATATAAAGTAGTTTGTGTAAGTATTTTTGAATTCACAACTCTGGGGCAATACAAATCATAAAAGAGTAATTTCCTAAAAATACTCTATTAGTTTTATAGAAAATAAATAATATAAAGAATACAAAATAATACTTTGTATGGTTTAATACAGAGATAATCACAACTGATGAAGGACATAGAATCCACAGCTGCATAAAGTACAACACGTGTTCAATGTAATTATTCAATAAAGTGGGTATTAGAATTGAAATTAAATTTTAATTGGGTCTTGTTTCACACACTATACTTAATCTCTGGGTTCAGACACATATTTTTATGTTCATCTCCCAATATTTGGAAATTATTGGCAGCTATGCAATAAGTTTTTATAAAATTTTGGAGGAAAATAGAGCCTCATAATTCACCTAACAGGTATAAGAATTCCGGGAAATTTAATTTTAAAAATGTCTGAGATAAAGATTTTTTTAGAAATCATTTTGTTGTGACTTTAAAGATATAATTTTAAACTTGTATGCCAATATAGACACTGGAATGTGTATGTATGTGTGTATGTATGTATATGTATATATATATGTTTTTTACCTGATTTGCATATCCTTTCTTCTGTTGTCCCCACTGTATTCTTTTGAAGAAAATACCTCCTGTCTAAGATAGGCTGTATGGGTTTGGGAAGTAGATATTAAATACGTGTTGTACATTTTATACTATACACAGTTAATAATTCAAGATAAACATAGAAGTTTATAATTACCTTCACAACAGGATGTGTGAAATTCTGAAATACTGAAAAGCAAAAGAGATACACAATCCACAAAACATGAATATGACAAAATCAACCACACCTTCCTGCTGAATTGACATGGAGTCAAGATCCATGGGTTAGCTTTGATAAATAATATTTTAGCATTTGGACTTCTGTGTTTGCTGGTTTTTGTTGAGTACAGCAGCATGATTCAAATATACTGAAGAAAAACATCCGATATTAGTTTAATTAAGCATAGAGTTAAGTTTTCAAAAGTGAGATTACAGTTCCAATTATCACAAATATAATAGGGAATGCACACATACCAAGTAAAGGTGCGGATTGATTGAGGGAATGGGGATATCTAATCAGAGGAGCAAAGGAGAAACTTTGGGGTATAAATATATAAAATAAAGAAAATAATTTAACAGCAGGTGTGTTTAATGTAGCCTATCATGATCATTTCATTAACTTTATTACAGGTATGTACCCTGTTCCTCCATTTGTCCTACAATATACCACAATATAGTAAGTCCAAAGTTGTGATAACTGTCAAGTGGAAAGTATAATTCATTTGCATTGAGGAAAGTTCTGAGAAATGATCAGCTTTGGTATACACTTATTAAAATAATCATTTTTCCATACCCATGGAGGACAGTGGTGTATCTTCTTTTAATATATCCTCTGGTCTGACCCACTCAAAGTTTCTTGATTCATTCATTTGAGAACACATAGGAACTGAATCTAATAAATAATTTTTAATAAGCATAAAATATTAATATACGGTAATCCAAAGGGGAAAAGTGAACTGAAATGCAAAAGAATTATCAGTCATGAATAACCTTTTATATTTCAAATTCATTAGCATATATACAAAAAATAACAGCTTTGGTATTCAACAAATTAACCTGAAGAGTCTGCTGTTTACAAAATGAGCCTTGTTTGATATAACTTCTTAGACTTTCAAAGATTTTCATAAAATATCTGTCATATCAGAATACTAGATATTTAGAGAAAAGGACTTGGCAGAATAATTGAGTGCATTCCTAGCATGCCCAAAGCCATGGTTTCATTAAAGAAAAAAACTAATTATCTTTTAAAATGCCCCATGTTTCTTAAATGCTATGTTTCTGATCTCAAATACTGATATCAATACTTCCCTATACTTGGTAGTTATGGAGCAAAGAAATTAAAGTGGCTGGTTGCCCCAATTCTAACAGTTTCCCCTGCTTAAAACCATCTCTGGACCAGTAATTCTCACTTTTGTTTGAAGGCAAATATAATGAAACCAGCTGAAATGCATTACCTCAGTCTCCTTATTATTACCTTCAAAATTACCTAGCTAATTTTATTCCCTCCTCACTACCCCCTCCCTTTAATTTTCAAAAGCTATCTCTAGATCTGTAGTCTTGATTCTTTTTTTGTTGTTGTTGTTATTGTTTAGATTATTCCCACTACTTTTTCTTCCCAATGCAGTAACTGTATCTTAAAAATACAATTTCTAGGAGATGGGTTTTGGCTCAGTCTTAGGGCGCTTGTCTAACAAATGTGAAGTACTGGGTTTAATCCTCAGCACTATATAAAATAAATAATATAAAGGTATTGTGTCAATTTACAACTTAAAAAAAATATTTAAAAAATATAATTTGGGGGCTTGGGTTATGGCTCAGCAGTAGAGTGTTTGCCTTGCACGTGCAAGGCTCTGGGTTCGATCCTCAGCAACACATAAAAATAAATAAATAAAGTTATTGTGTACAACTACAAAAAATATTTAAAAAAATACAATTTCTATGTTTCATCCATTTGTTCTTCCCCTTTGCCAACAGACATAATCAAAAACAAAGCAATATTTATGCTCTAATTTAATATAGTTATGCCATGAACTAAGACACAATGGCTCTTAATTTAGATTTTCTAAAGGGCAATTCATTCAACTGCTCTTGCAACTCAGAATGTAGTCTGTGGATCAAGGATCATTGGAAGCATCTTTGAATGTATTCAGGATGTAGAACCAAAGACCTGCTGAGTCAGAACACACATTTTGTACATGGTCCCCAACATATGATTCAATAAAATTTGAGAGTTCTTATGCATGCTTAATCTTCTACCAATTCCTCTAACTTAACATGCCTATTTGATGTTTCTTTTTGCTTTGTTATTTTGTTATTGGTACTGGGGATTGAACCCATGGGTGTCTAGCTACTGAGCAACATCCACATCCCTTTTTAAATTTTATTTAGAGAAAGGGTCTTGCTGAATATCTGAGGGCCTCATTCAGTTACTGAGCTGGCTTTAAAATAGAAATTATTTCTCCGTCTTCAACCTCCAGAGCCACTGGGAATATAGGTATGCACCATGTGCCTGGCCATTTATTTCACCTATTTAAAATTCTCCCAATTTGTACTCTAATTTGTAGATGTATTAGAAGTCATAATCTTTCCAAGGAATGTTTTATCAGGCCATCATCAATGTGCATCTGCTTATTTTTTCTTTTTCTTTTTGGTTGTTGTTGTCTATAGTCTTTTCTCATTCTTCATTTCCGAATTCTTCTCTCCCCTTTTCTTATGTCCCAACTTTCCTCTAATTTAAGCAGGTCTGGCAATGGACCTAATAACTCAGCTCCTCTAGGACCACTCCAACTTACCCTGTGGTTGCAACTTGATTAGATACAGTATTTCAACTCCCATACTATTTATTATTTTCATTTCTTCCACTATTAAATCATACTAGTGCTCATGTTTTAAACATGCATTATATCCAATGATTTTTATAATGAGTGGTTCTTACCTTCTGTATGTCCATTTATACCATCTTTTTCTCTTTGATGTGCATCACCAAATGAATGACCAACACTATTCTGAGGAAGAATCTGAGAGATAGTCGTCTGGTAAAATTATATCACTAATGAATTATATGAAGATTGCCTAATCAGTATTCTAAGGAGACACCTAATTTTCCAGATTTGAAAAAAATTAGATTTAAAAACTAGAGAAGTACACATTAAAAATTGAAATATTTTATATCACAGTGTTATATATACTATGGAAATCAGCCAAATATTATATTCATTTGTCTACTAACTCTATAAAACCAGGATAGAAGGACAATAGAGAACTATCAACATGAGGGCTAGGGTTGTGGATCAGTGGCAGAGTGCTTGCCATGCATGTGTGAGGAACTGGGTTCAAGTCTCAGCACTGCATATAAATGAATAAAACAAAGGTCCATTGACAGCTAAAAGAAAAGAGAGAGAGAGAGAGAGAGAGAGAGAGAACGAGAACTACCAATAGTACACTAACTGATGTGCATATTTCTATCAGGAAGTAACTTCATTACACGGAACACTACTCATAAATTACTACTAAAAATAAGAGGACCTTCTACCATATATAACATATATACTATATAACATGTATAAAGTGTAAGTTGTATATACACATATATATGTATATACACATTTGCCACACATCATTAAACATTTAAAACATTCTAATTATAAGCTTTTCCTGTTGAGACTGAATTATGTCACATCAAGTAGAAAAGAAGCCTTGTTCCCACTGTCTTATTCAGGGAAGCAAGGGCTTACAGAAATCTAAATTTCTTTTGGTGAAACTTTTACTGATAGGAAAACTAGTATAATAAAATGATAAACTGGTTTAAAAAAAGTTTTCTTTCTTTTCCAATACAGTTTCCACACAAGAAAAAATTACAAAATATTATACTATGGTAAAAAAAACATATATGTAGATGCGTACAGTGGTTACTGACTACACCCTGAATTTGAGTCAAATCAACTAGTGTGTGTTTGGCAAACCTAAGTAAGGGCACGCAGTGGAGTGCAATTACAGAGAGCCAATGAACAGATTAGAACAAAAATATGTTTTTTAGAGTAATAAAAGAGTTAATAAAATAATTTAACTGCAGTTTTCAGGGAAAAACTGGCTAGGTGGAAGCTCTTCTCTGGTAGGCTCACACCCTCTATAATCTTAAAAAAAAAATGTATTTTAACTTCCAGTAATGAGTTTCTGCCTGAGATGTCAATGGAGGACAGGTGCACTGCAGATTCTTCTCAGCAGAATCAGAGTGCTTACTGAAGAAACTTCTTTACTTGGGGTCCTTTTTCTAGACTTTCTTGATGATTGATCAGAAACCCTGGCCTTTATGTTCTTATATTCCCAGGACCCAACTAGGACATGAATTTGGCAGGTCAAGAGTCATCAACAACACAAGTCAGGCTCTATCAACAAAAGTAACTGAGACACAGATCTGTAAGGAGCTCTGGAAAGCTGTAGTCATGGTTACATGGTCATCCAAGGGATAGAAACTGAGGTGAGTTTCAATTAAATGTGCCTGTAGGAACTATGTGAAAGAAAACAGTCAGAATTGGTTCTCCAGAGTCTGGCCATCTCACTGTGCTTAGAGACATGTGAAGGAAGAACCCCCACTTCTTCAACTGAAGCAAATATAGTCATTTCCTTGGTGATTCACCAAGGGGGTTCCCTCTTTAGAACGGTCCCATTGCTGGAACTCTGTCTTTGAGATATCAGGGTCTCCTGTATGTTTTATCTCCAAGACACAGGAACTGTCTCTATTTACTGGAATTGTGGATACCCACCCTTTTGGTCCAGATTAACAGAGATATGTTGAAAACTCTGAAAAGCAGGAAGTATGGTGTGCTGGTTGGCTGCATTACAGAATGGAGGGCAGTGGGGACATCTCCCTTTCAAAACTGGTGTTTTGAGATTAGTAAAAGAAAAGAAGATGAGTTACATGTGATTTTGTGGGGCAGAACATTTTTGGAATGCTTTGAAAGGTCTTTTGAAAAGCTTGTTTCCTGCATCCCCCCCGACCAAGCACAGACCTGCATGTAGTCCATCTCTACCATGCTTAGAGGAAGTGAGACTTGAAGTCTTGCATGACCTTGAGCTCACTGAAAGAAGTGTGGAATTGGGATTTTCAGCACAGACTGATCCACAGGCTCCATGTCCTAGAGTTTTGTTGATAGCTCCTACTCTAACCAGAGTCCCATACTCAGGTACATAAAAAACTAATATTGTGACTGATTTACCTCTTCATATAAAAATGGTTCTATAGTACTTCCTGGTAGGTACAAAGAAAACTTTTCAACATTCAAGACTCCACAACCAGTACTGACTTGTTCAGGCTAGAATTCAGAAGAAACAAGTACAACTATAGTTGCTCCCCAGAAACACCCCCAAAATGGTTAATGTTAAAAGTAGAAGTTGGGGAAGAAACTGTCTATATTTGAATTACATCAGATGAGGAAATCATACTTTTCTTGTCACTGAATCTTTAAATGGTTTTTTTTTATCATTTGTTTTTCACTTTCTAACATACATGATCTTTTGCTTAATTTTCTTTGTACTTATTTTCTTATTTTTCATTTGTATTTGCATTATTTTTCTTTTTTCATTTTTTCTTGTTTTTTTCTGTGTATTTTAGTATTAATTTTAGAATCACTCACAACTGAATTTTGGATATTGTTTATTATTACCACTTCTTCATTGGTTACCTGAGTTGTAGAGATCATTTTTAAAAGTTTTTGCTTTGGTCTTAAGTCAACATGTGCTTAGCTTCTAACTTTTAGATATTACTGGTGGCTATTCTTTCCTCTTAAATTACTTTGGATTAGTGGTCCCAGCACTTTTGTCAATGAGTTGGGGCTTTGAAAATAGAACATACACTCAGTTTGGGGAATATCTGAAGAGAAATCTACTGAAGAATAAATGGCCCACATCTAAGAGAATAGAAATCTATTTGAATATCTGCACAAACCTCTGTATATTAAAACAAGAAAATGGGTAATGTGTTAGTGCCTTGCACTCTCAAAGTGTTTAAATCCCTAATAACTTACTACACATACATTGATGTGTAGGATAGCAAAGAATTCAAACAATTTATTATGAAAATAATTTCAGAAACTAAAGGACTAAAACATGAATTAATGAAGGAAATCCAGGTTTTGAAAGAATAT
>NW_026006439.1:114119-156033 GCF_001458135.2 Marmota marmota marmota
AGTTGGAGCTTAGGAGTCTGATGTGAGTGGGGGAAAATCAGTACATTAGGACAAAAAAGACTGAAAGTGATGTAGACAAGGGGCTAGGGTTGTGGCTCAGTGGTAGAGTGTTGCTAGCATGCATGAGGCACTGATTCAATCTATGTAAAATAAAATAAAGATAACTGTGTCTACCTAAACTAACATTATATATATATACACACACACACACACACACACACACACACACACATACATACACATACACATATGAAAAGTGCTGCAGACAGTCTTGGAATGTAGAATGTGGGACCAGAGGGTCAAGCTATTCTACTCATTAAACTGTGGCATGAAAGTCACCACCGGTCTGCCTGGAATGTACAGAGAGTTGAAGCTGGATACATATTTAAATATCTGCACCAACTCAGACTGGGAATTTAGATCCATGTGTTGGGGCTCAGTCCGATACATAAATCTGGCAGACACCATCCACAAGACATAAACTGAGCCTAGCAAATCAGGAGAATTTCTGGCATGGACAGTATTTCTCCTGGGGGTAATACTAGTCAGATAGGCCAAAGAGAGCCTGTCCTCCTCTCTTCCCTTGACATAGCTGTGCCCAAGACCAGTGGCAGTTGCTTCAAAATCTCAATGAGAAGAAGTGATGGACCTTGGTGCTTGAGGGCAGACCTAAGGAGGTAAGAAAGAACAGTACCCTGAAAAAACAGAACTGGTAAAGTCTGGCTTCCCTGTCCCATGAATGTAGCTCTGGGGAGAAAAGTAGAGTAAAGTCCTAGGTGTGCGTTGACTTATTTATGCCCAGTAACTCCCCATGAAATGAAACACATGGGTCAAAGACAGGACCTCACTGCCTCCCCTGAGAACATATGGTAGAACCTAGCATGACCTATACCCTGGGCATGGAGCTGACAGCACCTTTCACAGCTCCCCATACCATCCCATGGAGAATGGAAACTGAGAGATGGAAAGACACTTTGGAAGAGACGGCAAGCACATACTTTCAGTAACAATCCTGTTTTTTTTTTTTTTTCCTTTTTAGTTTTTGTATGTGTACTGATGGATACATGAAGGACATTCATACACTTGTACATATTTGTTTATGCTTACTCATTTGTACTATTCTGAAACATAGTTATTTTTCCTTACTCTGTTGTTAAGGGTTAAAGTTTTCAATTAGCCTATTTTGGATTGAGTTTGTGTTCTGTTTCAAACCTTTTCTTTCTTTTTGTTTTTACTTCTTTTCTCTTACAAACAGTCAAATTCCATTATTCTCACTTTACTCTTTATTTCTTTTACTTGTTTTTCCTTCTTCCTCATAAACAATACATTGTATATCACTTTGCTTCTGCCCTACTCACATCTTGAAACTGCTAATCCTTTTCTATCACCATTGCTTTTTTCTTCATAATGAAATCTATTTTTAATTTCTCCCAGAACTCTTGGTTTATAAAACTCCACACACAACCACTAATAATAAAGCAACAATTAATACAATTGAAGCTATAGAAAACACCTACTCTTTTATTTTATGAAAGATATAACTCATGATTACTTCCTGTCGTTACTGATATAAATTGATACAGTTATGTTTACTGTGCCAATTAACTTTGTGTGAAAATAAAAATTAAGTATGCAATTTAGTTCTATATTTTTTATGCACAGCTGGTTGCAATTATTTGGCTCCCCCCCAATCTGTGAGCCACAAGATATCTACAGGATCACTAGAAATGCACAGAATAGAAGTTCTGTTGCTAGAGATCCATTTTGATACATGAATAGACACACAAACAATATGAACAAGCAAGGGAACAAAGCATCCCAAACAAACCAGAATGACTCAAAAGCAGATTCCACAAAAACTACAGTGAAGAAAATATCAGAGAAGGAATTTTGAAAGTTTATATTTCAACTGATCTATGAGATAAAAGATAATGTAAAAAGTAAAATCACAGAGAAGACACAAGAAGTAAAATATCAATAATGAAATAGAAGTTCTAAAGAAAAATCATTCAGAAATTTTCAAAATTCAGAAATCAATAAACCAAATTAAAAATGCAATGCAAAGCATTACCAATACACTAGATGACTTAAAGGACAAATATTCGGGTAATAAAGAAGTAGTGCATAATCTTGAAAATAAAGTTCATCATGGAGAAAAGATGTTACCAGACCCTGAACAGAATTTAAAAATATATATATGGGATAATAAGAAAAGGCCAAATTTAAGATTCACTGTGATAGATGAAGGTATTGAATTTCAAAACAAAAAATGAACAATCTTTTCAATGAAATAACTGAAAATTTCCAAAATCTTAAGAATGAAATGAAAAATCAAACACAGGAGGTATATACAACTCCAAATATATAGAATTACAACACTCCTAGCCACAATAGTATGAAAATGCCTAACATACAGAATAAGTATAGAATTTTACTTATAATAGAATTTTAAAACCTGATAGTGAAAAATGGTAGGTCATATTCAGAGGCAAACCGATCCAGAATTCAACTGATTTTCCAAAGACCCTAAAAGCTAGGAGGTCTTTAAATATTATATACTAACCTCTGAAAGAAAACAGATTCTGCATAGAATACTAAATTATATCAGATTTTAATATGAGATAAAAACATCCATAATAAACAAAAGTTAAAAAATCACAACTAGAAAGCTGGCATTATAAAACACACTCAATAAATATTTTATTAAGAAAAAATAAAATATGCAAATAAAAACATACAGAAACTAAAACTAAAAGAAGAGTTAATCAAAGTAGAATCTATTTCAACTTGATAACTAGAAATGAACCAAAATAACAGGAAACATAAATCATCTCTCAATAATAACACTGAATGTTAATGGACTCAACCCATCAACAGACGTACACTGGCAGATTGAATTGGAAAAAAAAGAACCCAACAATAGCGTGTCTCCAAGAGACTCACCTCTTAGAAAAATATATACACAGACTAACTGTGAAAGGATGGGAAAAACATATCATTCACATGGATCTTATAAACAAGGTGTATCTATTTTCATATCTGACATAATGGACTTTGAGCAAAAGTTCATCAGAAGAGATAAAAAATTCCATTTTCATACTGCTTAGTAGAGTAATACAACAGAAAGAAATAACAGTGGTAAATATATATGCTCCAGACTATGAAGCATCTAAGTAATCAAAGAGCTCCTTCTCAATATCGAGAATCAAACAGATCACAACACAATAATATTGGGAACATCACTAGAAAGATCATACCAACAAAAATTAAATATAGAACTAAAATTACAATAAATAATTTAGACTTAACAGAAATGCACAGAATATTTTACTCATCAATGACTGAATACATTTTCTTCTTAGCTGCACAGGGAACATTTTCCAAAATAGACCATATTTTAGTACATAAAGCAACATTTCACAAATACCAAAAATAGAGCTAATACCTTGAACTCTGTCAGACCATAATGGAATAAAACTAGAAATCAACAAGATGAAAATTAAAAAAAAAAAACTAACACTAGGAGACTAAATTCACTATTGAATAATGAACAGATAGATGAACAAATCAGAGTTTAAATAAAAAGTTAAATGTAAATGAGAATAGTGATACAATATATAAAAACCTTTGGGACACTATGAAGGCAGTTCTAAGAGAAATGTTTATAGCATTGAGCCCATACATTAAAAGAACAGAAAGTTACTGAGTGAAATAATCTAACATTATATCTTAAGGACCTAGAGAAAAACACTAAAATCAGCAAAATAAAGGAAATAATAAAAATCAAAATTGAAATTGATAAAATCAAGATGTAAAAACTGAAAAAGAAATGAATCAAAAAATTTTTAAATGAACAGAATTGATAAATATTAACCAAGCTATCAGAGAAAAATGAAAAGTACCAAAACCTATGGTGAAAATGGAAATATCAGCACAGATACCACTCAAACAGAGCATAAATAGAAGCTATTTTTCAAAATCTATACCCCAATAAGCTAGAAAATCTAAAAGACATCAGTAAATTCCAGGAGACATGAGCTACCCAAATTTAACCAGAAGTATATAGAAAATTTAAAGAGATCAATTTCAAATAATAAGAATAAAAGAGTCATCAAGACCC
This sequence comes from Marmota marmota marmota, assembly GCF_001458135.2. Taxonomy (NCBI): domain Eukaryota; kingdom Metazoa; phylum Chordata; class Mammalia; order Rodentia; family Sciuridae; genus Marmota; species Marmota marmota. Next base: position 118,240 of record NW_026006439.1, read on the forward strand.
TACCAACAAAGAAAAGCCTAGGACCAGATGGATGCTCAGCCAATTTAAACCTTTAAAGAAGAACCAATACCAATCCTCCTCAAATTATTTCATGAAATTGAAAAAGAGGGAATTCTTCAAATTCATTAAATGAAGCCTATCTCACACTGATACTAAGTTCAGACAAAGATTCATGAAAAAAAAAGAAAAATTCAGACTAGTATCCTTTATGAACATAGATGCAAAAATCCTCAATAAAATACTGCTAAATCGTATACAAAAATAGATTTTAAAAAATAGTGCACATGACCAAGTGGGTTTCATCCCAGGAATGCAACACTGATTCAACAAATGGAAATCAATAAATGTAATTCATCACACAAATAGATACAGAGATGAGAACACTTGATTATCAAAATAGATGCAGCATCTATTTTTTACATAATATCCCATCCATTCATGCTTTAAACACTAGAAAAAACAGGAATGAATGAATCATACCTCAACATTGTAAAAGCTATACATGACACACCGAAGGACAACATAATTATAAATGGAGAACAACTACAGAATTTCTTCTAAAAACTGCAATGTGACAGGGATGCCCACTTTCACTGCTTCTATTAGTACACAATGCAACTCTTAGCAAATACAAAATGTAGAGATAATACTCTGCAATCTATCGGATCATAAATGAATGAAACTCCAGAAGACCAAATTCATGACTGAATGATAAATAGAGAGCTGAACAAATCAAGTCCTTTAATCTCTTGCCAGAGAATTTGGCAAAAGAAAGTAATTAAAGGGATATGAATAGGAAAGGAAGGGCTAAATCGAGCACTGTTTGAAGAAAACGTGATTCTATATTAAGAAAATCCCCTCAAAAAATACTCACTAGAAAGCTTCTAGAACACAAATAAATTCATCAAATTGCAGGATACAAAAGTACCATTCATAAATCAACTTTGTTTCTATACTCCAATAAAAGACGAGCTAAACGAGAAATTAGGAAAATTATCCTATTCAAAATAGCATAAAAAAACACTTGGGAAACAATCTAACAAAAACGGTAAAAGACCTCTACAATGCAAATTACAGAACACTCAAGAAATAAATTGAGGAAGGTCCTAGGATATGGAAAGACTTCCCATGTTCTTGGATAGGCAGAATTAATATTGTCAAAATTACCATACTACCAAAAGTGCTATAAAATTTCAATGCAACTCCCTTCCAGAGCCCAAAGATGTTCTTCACAGAAACAGAAAAAGCAATAATGAAATTTACTTAGATAAACAAGAGAGCCAGAATACCCAAAACAATATCTAGCAAGAAAAATGAAGCAGGAGGTATCACAATATCAGACTTCAAATTACACTACAGAGCTATAAAGACAAAACCAGTATGGTATTGGCAACAAAACAGGTAAGACCACCAATGAAACAGAAGACAGAGACAAACCCACATAAATATAATTACCTCATACTAGACAAAGGCATAAATATCATATACTGGTGCAAAGATAGCCTCTTCTACAAATGGTGCTGAGAAAATTTGAAATCCATATGTAGTAGAATTAAACTGAACACTAATCCTCCCACCATGCACAAAAACTCAACTCAAAGTGGATCAATTACTTAGGTATTAGACCAGAATCCCTGCACTGGATAGAAGAATACGTAGGCCCAAAACTTCAACATATCAGCTCAGGAACTGACTTATTAATAAAATCTCTAAAGCACAAGAAGTTGTTGGTGGGCTTGACCTTGGATCTATATGGAGGAATGCTCATCTTTCTTATTGTGCAGCAGGGATGTCCTAACATACAACACTATGCTTTGGAACAGAGTGTTGTCAGAACACTGGTAAGCACCATTTACCTGCAACTTTGACAAGAAATTACTCCCCAGTTGGTACAAGGCAGTTGCTAGACTCTTGGTGGCAGGACTCCCATAATATTATATGTTGTGTATCCCCTCTGGCCTATCATGACTGCTATATGTAAATTGGAACATAGCCACTATGAAAGCTAGTTTTGCTGCATAATATAGCAGAAACAATTATCTGCAACTGTCTTTGGAGGGATTTCTGTATGCCCTCAAGCTCCCAAGAGTAGATGCTGAAAGGGCAGGCCCCTCAACACAAAGTAAAATCAATTTTTAATAAATGGTGCTCCATCAAACTGAGAAGCTTCTTCACGGCAAAGAGAAAAACCCAGAACATGAAAAGAGAGCCAACACAATAGGAAAAAATACCTTTGCCACCTGCACCTCAGAAAACGCATTAACTTCCAGGATAGATAAAGAAATAATAATAATAATAATAATAATAATAATAATAATAATAATAATAACAACAACAACAACAACAAAAAACAGCTTAAAACTAATAATAACACCATCACCCACCTCCACCCATTTAATAAATGAGCAAAGAAATTCAACAGGCACTTCACAGAAGAAATACAGATGGTCAACAAATGTATGAAAAAAAAATCTACAGAAATTAGAGAAAAGCAGTAAACAGATCAGGGACAGAAAGCTTACAAAGACATTCCAGTGTAGGAGACAGCAAATATGCTCATCTCTTACTTCCAGCTACTTTTTCTATCTTATGTGTGGTACAAACAAAACTTTACTTCCCCTAGGGACAAAAGTGTTGAAAGATGACAACCTTCAGAGTTTATACACTCGTATCCATACCACATGGTCATAGGGAAATACAGAAAGAAGCACTAGGGAGGTAGCAGCAAGTTGTTATGTAGTAATAGCTGACATGATAAAATATTTAAATAGGCTATGAACTCACTCATGCTTTCAGAATGAGCCAAACATTGTCTCTCCATATAGAAGAAATTCTTTCCCACTTCATTAAAACTATAAAACAAAACAAAACAATACAACAACAACAATCGAATAAAAAAAAAAAACAATGTGAATCTTGTGGCATTTACTCTGAGAGCATCTACTGGTAGGGAAAAGGAAAGAACTAAGTGGTTAGTGCTTAGAAAGAAGGAGCTCTGGCTTCAATCCCAACAGTGAAATAAATAATGATGATGATGCTGACAATGATGGTGATGATGATGATGATGATGATGTGGAGGAGGAGGAGTACAAAAGACTTGTACTGTTAAAATTATATAGACTGAGTATTCACCACTCAAAAGAAGAGGAGTATTTCAATTCATGCATTCTATTCACATTCTAGTCTTATTTCACATGGCAAGGTAGATGTAAAAGACCTTTTGATGACAATTTTATAAACTATGACTTTTTAAAAAATATTTTTTAGTTGTAGTTGGACACAATTTCTTTATTTATTTTTATGTGGTGCTGAGGATCAAATCCAGTGTTTATCATGTGCTAAGTGAGTACTATACTACTGAGCCACAACCCCAGCCCAAACTATGATTTATTGAGACTTTTAAATTCCATAAAGAAGAGTTTATCTGGTCCCAGGAGAACAGGATGGTCCATTTAGTACTGTGTTATACAATATGATGTCAATTTTCTCAATCCTCCTCATAAGTGGAAGATGTTTATAGACTCCACACTTCTTCAGCATGCAATCTATATGCCCTATACTGATGTAAAAAAGTACTAAAAGTGGAAGACAACAGCTTTAAATGTAGCCCACTCACAGAGAATGTGCCTCAATTTCATGATGTTATGGATTCAATCACTGGCACCACAAAAGCCCTGAGATCTATTTTTTTTCAAATATATTTTTCCCTTTCCTTTTTAATTGTTACCTGAATGATTCATGGACATTTATACATATTCATAATTCTTTTTCAAATTTGTAGTTTTTTTTTTTTTTGGTACTGGGGATTGAACTTGGGGATATTCAACAACTGAGCCACATCCCATCCCTGCTTTGTATTTTATGGAGAAAGGGTCTCACTGTGTTGCTTAGCACCTAGCCATTGCTGAGGCTGGCTTTGAACTCAGAATTCTCCTGTCTCAGCCTCCCAAGCTGCTGGGATTATAGGTTTGTACCACTGAACCCAGAGATTTCTAGCATTATTGAAGCAACTTATTTTTCATAGATCAATATTTTGACCTACCAATAAAGAAAAGTCCACAACTAGATAAATTCTCTGGCAATTCCTACCAAACCCTTAAAGAAGAACTAACACCAATACTCCTCAAATCATTCCATAAAATAGAAAAGGATGAAACACTTCCAAACTCATTCTATGAAGGAAGAATAACCCTGATACCAAAACCAGACAGAGATACATCAAAGAAATAAAACTTTGGACAAATATCCCCGATGAACATACATGCATCAACTCTTAATGAAATACTGAAAAAAAAAACTACATATAAAAACATTTTAAAAACATAGTGCACCATGATCAAGTTGGGTTCATCTCAGGGACATAAGGTTGGTTCAACCTATGGAAATCAAAACAGAATTCATTAATATACTTAAAAACATAATTATCTCAATAGTTGAAGAAAGAGCATTTGACAGAATACAGCATCCATTCATGTTCAAAATGGTAGAAAAACTAGGGATAATATGAATGTAACTGAACATTTTAAAAGCTCTATACCAAAAAAACCCAAGACTAACATGATTCCAAATGGAAAAAATGAAACATTCTTTCTAAAAACTAGAAAAAGACAAGGGTGCCCTCTTTCACCACTTCTATTCAACATATGAATATTGAAATTCTAACCAGGGCAGTTTGGAAAAAGAGATTAAAGGGATATGAATATGAAAAGAAGAGCTCAAAATATCCCTATTTGCTGACAACAATATTTTATATGTAGAAGACACAAAACTACAAAACAAAATTTTTAAAACTCATAATCACACTCAGCATAGTAGCAAGATATAGAATTAACACTCATAAATCAATTATGATCCTGTACACAAATTATGCATCAGCTGATGAATCACAATGGATTCAAAAAAAATTTAAAAAATAAAATAATCAGGAAACAATCAAAGAAGTGAAAGACTTCTATTATGAACATTACCAAACACTAAAGAAAGAAATTGAAGAAGACCGTAGAAGATGGAATATTTCAAATGTTCATGGATTGGCAGAATTAATGTTACCAAAATTGACATACTACCAAAATGCTATAGTTTTAATGCAACTCCTATTAAAATGTCAATGATATTTCACAATGAAATAGAAAAAGCAGTCATAAAATTCACTTGGAAAAACAAGAGGCCCAGAATATTCAAAATAATCCTTAGTGGAAAAAAAAGTGAAGGAGACAGCAGACATCACAAGATCCGATCTCAAATTATACTACAGTGCTACAAAAATGGCAAGGGATTGGCACCAAAACAGGCAAAATGTCCAATGGAACAGAAAAGACATCACAAAGACAAAAATCACATACATATTGTCTTGTTAATCTAGACAAAGGCACCAACAACATACATTGAAAGAAAAGACAGCCTCTTAAACAAATGGTACTGAGAAAAATGGAAATATGAATGTGGCAGAATCAAACTGAACCCCTATCCCTATCCCTGCACAAAACTCAATTCAAAGTACATCAAGGAACTAGGCATTAAACCAGACATCCTGTACCCACTAGAAGAAAATATAGGCCCAACTTTCCATCATCTTGTCTTAGGAACTGACTTTCTCAACAAGACTTCTAAATTGCAACAAATAAAATCAAGAATCAATAAATGGGAAGGTAACAAAGTAAAAAAGCTTTCTCACAGGAAAGAAAATTATCAAGAACATGAACAGAGAACCTACAAAATGGGAGAAAATCTTTACCACCTACACCTCAGAACATTAGTCTTCTGGATATAAAAAGAATTCAAAACAAACCAGCACAGAAGGCTGAAAGAGGAGGATCAAGAGTTCAAATCCAGCTTCATCAATGGTGAGGCACTGAGCAACTCTATGTCTAAATAAAATGCAAAACAGAGCTGGGTATGGGGCTCAGTGTTAGAGAACTAGCCTTGCAGGTGTAAGACCATGGGTTTGACCTTCAGCACTACATAAAAATAAATAAATAAATAATAAACAAGTAAATAAGTAAATTGTGTCCATCTACAACAAAAATAATAAAAATAAAATAAAATAAAAATAAAACATAGGGCTGGGGATGTGGCTCAGTGGTTGAATGCCCCTGAGTTGAATCCCGACTACTTGCCCCCAAGAAAATAAAATCAAAAAACTTGACACACACACACACACACACACACACACCCCAATATAGTTATTATTCTCTTCTAGTGGTCATAAGATGTCAATACATGTGCAAAGGATCTGAAACTGGTAGTTCACAGAACAAGAAATACAATTGGTGACCAAATATATTTTTTAAATGCTCAATATTCAACCAGCAGTGTATGAGGGCATCCTCACCAGCACTTGTTGTTGTTTGTCTTCATCATGGCTGCCATTCTTACTGGAGTGTGATAGTATCTTTGGGTAGTTTTAAATTGCATTTCTCTGATTGCTAGAGATGGTGAGCATTTTTTCATATATTTATTGATTGATTGTATATCCTCTTCTGAGAAGTGTCTGTTCAGGTCCTTGGCCCATTTGTTGATTGGATTATGTGTGTGTGTGTGTGTGTGTGTGTGTGTTTAGCTTTTTGAGTTCTTTGTATACCCTAGAGATTAGAGCTCTATCTGATGTGTGAGGGGTAAAAATTTGTTCACAGGATGTAGGCTCCCTATTCACCTCACATATTATTTCTCTTGCTGAGAAAAAAACTTTTTAGTTTGAATTCATCCCATTTGTTAATTCTTGGTTTTAACTCTTGTGCTATAAGCATCTTATTAAGGAAGTTGGGGCCTAGCCCCACATGAGGAAGATTAGGGCCTACGTTTTCTTCCATTAGATGTAGAATCTCTGGTTTAATTCCTAGACCCTTGATCCATTTTGAGTTAATTTTTGTGCATGGTGAGAGACAGGGATTCAATTTCATTTTGTTGCATATGGATTTCCAGTTTTCCCAACACCATTTGTTGAGGATGCTATCTTTTCTCCAGTGCATGCTTTTAGCACCTTTGTCTAATATAAGGTAGTTGTAGTTTTGTGGGTTAGTCTCTGTGTCCTCTATCCTGTACCATTGGTCCACCAGCCTGTTTTGGTGCCAGTACCATGCCGTTTTTGTTACTATTGCTCTGTATTATAGTTGAAGATCTGGTACAGTGATACCATCTGTTTCACTCTTCCTGCTTAGAATTGCTTTTGCTATTCTGGGTCTCTTATATTTCCAGATGAATTTCATAATTGCTTTTTCTATTTCTGTGAGGAATGTCATTGGGATTTTGATCAGAATTGAACTGCTGGTGGGATTGCAAATTGGTGCAGCCAATTTGGAAAGCAGTATGGAAATTCCTTGGAAAACTGGGAATGTAACCACCATTTGAACCAGCTATTCCTCTTCTAGGACTATACCCAAAAAACCTAAAAACAGCATACTACAGGGACTCAGCCACATCAATGTTTATAGTAGCACAATCACAATAACTAGACTGTAGAGCCAACCTAGATGCCCTTCAATGGATGAATGGATAAAAATGTGTAGCATATATACACAATGGAATATTACTCAGCACTAAAAAAATAATAAGATCATGGCATTTGCAGAGAAAAGGATGGCATTAGAGCAGATTATGGTAAGTGAATTTATCCAGTCCCCAAAAAACAAATGCCAAATGGCTTCTCTGATATAAGGGGGGTGACTCAAAATGGGGAAGAGAGGAAGAGCATGGGAAGAAGATTACCAATACACAGGGAAGAGGGGTGGGAGGGAAAGGGAGGGAGAAAGGGAATTGCATGGATGGTGGAAGGAGAGCCTCATTGTTATACAAACTACATGTATGAAGATGTGAGAAAAAAAAGAATAGTGCTACCTTAGATTAATTAGAGAGAAGTGATGGGAGGGGAGAGGAGAGGTTGGAAAGATAGGAAGGATAGTAGAATGAAATAGACATTATTGGTGTATATATGTGAATGCATGATCAATGTGAATCTACAACCTGAATACTCAGAAAAACGAGATATTGTATCTCATGTGGTTCAAATGTATGATATGTCAAGGTCATTGTACTGTCATGTGTAACTAACTAAAACAAATAAAAATAAAAAACGAATTGTAGTGCAAAAAAGTACATGTAAAATGGCATAAATTGACATAAACATACTTTATATTCAGAGATAAAATTGTGCTTTATATGTGTAATAAGGATTGTAGTGCATTCCACTGTTGTCATGCACTTAAAAAATTATAAAATCAATAAAAAGTAGAAAAAAATGCAAAAATGCTCAATTTCTCTAGAAATTAGAAAATGCAAATTAAAACTACATTGATATTCCATTCTCAGTCCAGTCAAAATAGCAATTATCAAGAATACAAGTAACAATAAATGCTGGAGAGAATGTGAGAAAAAAGTTACACTCATACTTTGCTAGTGAGACTGCAAATTGGTGCAAGTACTCTGGAAAACAGTATGGAGATTCCTCTGAAAATTTGGAATGGAAACACCATTCAACCAGTTATCACCCCAGTTGAATCTTGATTTTATTTGTTGCAATTTAGAAGTCTTGTTGAGGAAATCAGTTCCTAAGTTGACATGATGGAGAGTTGGGCATATATATATATATCTATATCCAAAGGACTTTAAATCAATATACTACAGTGACACAGCCACATCAATGTCTACAGCAGCCCAATTCACAATATTTAAGCTAAGGAAACAACCTAGGTGAGCTTCAACAGATGAAAGGTTAAAGAAAATGTGGTACATATACACAATGGAGTATTTCTCATCCATAAAGAAGAATGAAATTTATGGCATTTGCAGGTAAATGGATGGCACTTGAGACTATTATACTTAGTGAAATAAGCCAATACCAAAAAACCAAAGGCCAAAAGTTCTCTCTGATCCTAAATAGAATCAAATGTAGCCCATGTATGTAAAAAATACACTCTACTGTCATACATATCTAAAAAAATAAAATAAAACCTGGTGCTGAAAAAAAACTAAAAATAAGAACAGAGATTAAAAAGCTTTAACCTAACACACACATTTAGTAATGGAAAGAGATGACTAAAATTCAGTGGTCTGGACACACTAAAGCAAGACTAGAAATAAACGAAGAAACTTTTACAGAATTATGCAAGTTTGAGATCTTCATTTATGCAGGTTCTCACCCTAGGTATCTCCCATATATTTACAGACACCATATTATTGACAAGTATGGAGGAACCACCACAGAAAATGCATTTCAGATACTCTACTGCCTATATCACTATTTCACTAACATGACTCCACTCTCACAACACTGGCAAAGAAAGTTGTTACTTAACAGTGCAAGCTATCACCACTCAGGAGTCACAGATAAGACAAAGGAAACTACACTAGAGACACCATTTGGAAAATAATTCAACATCACACATTTAACCAATAGCATAAGACACATCATCCAGGGAAAACAGTTTCCTAAGCAGACACTCAAATAAACGTGGAAAAGATATATATCCCTGAAGATGTACAAATTTCAATATAGAAATATAAGAAAGATAAAAAGCAAGGTAGCATGACTGTTTCATAGTTAATAACCCTAGAAACTATTTCCAAAGATAATGCGATATACAAAAATGCCAGAATAAAATTCAAAAAAAATGTTAAAGTAGTGAATTAATTCAAAGATGAAGCAAAGAAAAACTGCGTAGATTAAGGAAAACAATGCAGGGCATGAAAGAACAATTCAATACAGATTCTGAAAAAGAATCAATCAGAAATCTTGGAAACAAAGAGCTCAATATCTCAAATTAATATATCCAGATGAAGTTAGACCCATAGACTAGATCAAGTGAAAGAAAAAAATACCAGAGCTTGAAGTTGATGATGAAATATCACATTCAGACAATATCAACAACAATCAAAATAATATTAAATAAATTACAAAACCACTAGACACAATCCATAGACTACTTTTATGAATCACTGGTACACATAATGGAGAAGAGGTACAGGCTACAGACAATGAAAGCTTTCTCAGTGAATAAAAGAAACTATTTCTTATATCTTGTGAAAGTTATGGACATCCAGGTATAAGATTTTAGAATACCAAATGGAAATGGCCTGAAAAGAACTTCTCCAAATCATAGTCTATAAAATTACCAAAGGTACACTGAAATCTATAATAAGGGCCAAAGCAATTATAAACACATCAGAAAAATATTAGGTTTCTGAGTAGAAATTTTAAGGCCCAGGAAATGGTATATTTCAAACCCCAAATAAAAATGTTAAAAAAAGAAACAAAGACAATAATTGTAAAAGGGATAGAAAGGGTGGTCATCATGTTAAGGTGAAAAAATCAGAAACAAAACCCCAATTATCACATTCTCTCCCTAACATGTAGAATCTGGGAAGAAAATAAGAATGACTAGAAAATGATGGAGGGAACATTAAGGAAGAGGGAAGGTAACTGGGGATGAAAAAAGGGAGTAGAGGGGAAAATGGAAGTACGGAGAGTGGTCAGGATTCAAGTATTGTATATGTGTGTATAGAAATATCACTGTGAAATTCATAATGTAGGAACTCAATAGGAGCTGATATTAACAGTTGACAAGAACACCTGGTTTTATAACAAGTCCAATCTGCTATCATGTGACCATATACGAAACAGAATGTCTAATTTAAAAATATTCTTACTTCTGCAAAGACATAAAATTTCAGGGTCAAAATTAATGTAAAATTTCTTCAGACAATATCATTTAGATGATAAATTTCTTATAGTTAATAATTAAGATATTCTGGATTCTGTATGAGCAAGAAAGATATAAAAAATATGAATGGAATTTGAACATTTATTTTTTTCCACTCTTCTTTTGTGATCAAACTTTCTTACTCTTATTTACACACGGCATGAACACCAAGAGAATCTCATTTTTTTAAGTCTTACCTGGATTGAAATTTACTGATGTTCTAGATTGTGCTTTCATGTATTGAAGAATTAGATTCCTGTTTCTATATTTGAAAAAAGTAATAAAATTGGTATTTTAATACTCATGTGAAAACACTGACCAAATATAATTCAATACTTAATAATGTTTTAGATCTAGTATCAGAACTTTTTCATATGCTCTCCTAATCTGTATGCCCTATAAACATTTTGTTAACTTGAAAATTATTTATACAATGTTTGTTCTTTTCTGTTTTTTGAGATGGTATTTCATGATGATGATCAGGCTGATCTTAAATACCTGGGCTCAAGCAATTGTCCTGCCTCAGGCTCTTAAGTCGCTGGAGTAAATGCATGTGTCACTGCACCCATAGCTTGTAATTAAAGAAGAAAAAAGATGAAATGATCATGAATTGAGAACAAGACAGGTAAATATATTAACTAGTGTAGCTTGAACTCAGAAAATGTCCTGTCTCTGTAAAAAATAGTTTTTTGTTCTTGCACAACTTCTTTCTCTTAGGCTTAAGGCCTTCTAAAAAATAAGGGTTGTATCACTTTAGTTCACCAGGTTGTTATGGAGATTTACTAAGATAATATTGAAACATGTTAAGCAAAATAGTAAAATAATGGCATACTTAACTACTTACAATCTCAACTAGAACTAATGTGTATTTTTCATAGGTTCTAATATTCAAAAGTTAAAATTATTTTTAAAAATGCTTGAGTCCTAATTTTCATGATCAATTGGGCTCTTCTTTGTGCTTTATAACTCAGAGAAAAATCAACAATTAATTTATAACTCTATTTATAAATATCTCCTTAAATTAGAGAATATAATCATCCCCTTCTGTGGGACAAATCAATAATAACAAAGGCGAGAAATTAACAAATGCCAAAAACTTGGACTACTACTATTTCTTCTCTACCTAGTTGAACAAAATCAGCAGACAAGTGTAGCTACATTTCCATGTTGATCTCCAACTGACTTGGAACACAAAATTTTCTTTAACACAATGGATACTGAGGAGTCATGTTGGGGCTTAGCTCTCTTAGATTCAATGAATCTGCTTAATCTATTCCTTTTGAGGCAAACCTTAATAAATGCTGAAAACTTTAGACAGCAATTCCAACAGATTGGAAATTTTCCATTACTTGGGAAAATTACTAGAAGTGTCAATCTAAAGTTGGCACTCACCATGGAAAACAGTGATGTGGAACCCCCTGCAGTCAAAGGAAATCTATTTCAAGGGATGGAAGGATTTGGGGCACAGAACTGTTAGCCAAGATGACAGAAAACTCTGATCTCTTCCAGAGATTACTTGAAGCTTTACTTGAAGCTTTCTAATAGATTTGAATGATTTTAATTTTATGAAAGAAAAGACAAAGTCCTAAAAGGATAATGCACCACAAAGGGCAAGGCTAATATGGGGATTCCACATAAGGTTCCTAAAAGGGGGACAGGGTCAGAGTGCTTAGTATTTGTTGGCCAAAGCTAGAGGCCAAGCTGTCAAAGCAGAGTGCTTCTGCTTGGAAACAACTGTTGAATAAAAAAGCATGAGTACATAAGAATTAAAAAGAGTGCTGTAACTATTGAGTCTCAGTGTAGGTTACCATGAAGACTCAGGGATTGGATCAGTCAGGATATTTTGAAATAAAAGCTATTCACTACCAGACTGCAGGTCCAGGTCTGACAGAAACACCACAGCCACAGAACTGACAGAGACAAAGGAACAATTTAAAAATCTATTTATTTTCCTCCATCTGACTACAGAATTATCTTCCTTACACTTCAAGGATATTATTAGGTCCTTAATAAATTAAAGGGGGATGGTAGAATACCTAACTTCAGCTAAACAGGGAATTTCAAGACCCAAATAGCAAATTATAAAATCATAGGTGTGATACTATCTGTACCTGTGAGGAGGGGTTATGCTTGAAATGAATTGGGTAATGCTGGAAACCCTAAGGATAAAGGTTTACAAAGTCCTAAGATATTAGCTAGTGGTATATATCTCAGTGGTAGGAAAATTTCCCAGCATGCATGAGAAGAAAAAGAAAGGAGATGGGAAGAGAGAGGAGAGAACAAACCTTGAAGGTGACTCATGCACACATCACTACTTATTTTTTTTTAAGTAACTAATCCATTTAAATTATGTATATATGACAGTAGAGTGTAATTTGATTCATTGGACACAACTGCAACAACTTTCATTTTTGATTTCACAGGATGTACCATTGCACCATATATACAGTCATACCTGTACCAAGGTAATAATGTCTATCTCACTCCACCATCTTTCTTGCCTCCATTACCCCTCCCCATCCTTCTCTTTGCCCAATCAAAGTATCATCACTGCTTCTTGGCTAGACTTTGAAGGGTTTCTGACTAATGAAATGTCCTAACTCACTACGGTTCCATACATAGTTATGCTATGAAATCTCACCTCATATGGAAGATGCAACAGGTGTAACTACTGTGGATATACATCTAATGTTGATTAGTATTGTAATGTAAATACTTACGCAGTATTTCCACTAGCAATGGCATAAGACAAGGCAATCTCTCCACAATTATCTGAAGCAGACACATTAACACCACATTGAAGAAGCAGCTCAGCTATTTGTGTTGATTTATGTTCCACAGCCAACATGAGGGCTGTTCTAAAATAAGAAAGATAACTTCAAATTTAGGTATTTTAATAAGTTTAGTTAAAAAGCCATTGTAATACATTTTACCAATTTGACATCTATCTTTACATACACTAACAGACACATACATCTTGGAAGATCAAATCTTTATCTTTCTAAATCATTTGTAAGTCTAAAAGGAAAACAAACACATAAAAAATAAATCACGTGTCCCAAAAGGGGAGAGTTACAAACTTAAAATCCTTCAATGAACATTAATTATGATGAGGTCATTCATCTGGAGTTGGCAAAGATTTCAATGAATAAAGCTCCATTTCTTTCTTAGGGTGATGTAATATATTGTAACTCACAGTCAGCCAAAGGTCAAGGAGTAAAAAAAAGTATTTGCAGGTATAACATAATAACGGTAGCACTGGTGATAATAATAATAATTGTTGCTTCAGTCATTCACTCTGAGAAGCATTTGCCAGGCATTGAAATCAATGCTACACGTATAATCTTGCAACCAGATTTCAAGCATATGTTACACTATTTTTCATTATAAATGTTCAAAATTTTTTAAGACTAATTAGATGTCACTTAGGAAAAATCTGAAATCAATATTCTACAAATTAAGTAATTTAAAGCAAATAGTCATATAAAGGAAAAAATAATTTTCAATGTCTATTTATACTCAACACAGCATTTCCAAAAGAAAATTATACCAGGAGAAGACGAAACATTACAGAAAATTTAAAAAGTTCAATACTGAATAAAAGCACAAACTAAAAGTCTATATTTTACAAAACTAACATGAAAACTCTAGCTAACACAATGTGATCAACAAAATCAAATAGTAATCATCAGCCAATAATTATAAGGGCATATGAATTATACTACATACTTTTATTTGTGTTGCTCAGTTTGAATAATTGCTTTTCTCCTTAATTTTAGTTTATGTTCATAAATTTCACTCTATTCCAATGATTATACCATTCCCATTAATTTAATATTTTTAACTTGAGTGATTTTACTACAATATTAAACTTTTTCCAAAAAATATAAAGTACTATACCTTCCATTATCATCAACTGCATGTATGTTTGCTTTATTCTTAATAAAAAATTCTACCATCATCTGTCTGTTTTTCTTTATGGCGAGTAAAAGTGGTGTTTGGCCACTCTGAAAAACAACAAATATAGTTTATTCACAAAATTACTACTTTTCAACTGAAGTTAACCTTACAAAATACTGTATGAACATAAGCATATAATAATAATGTAAATTAAGAGTAGCCACTCTCCTCTCTTCCCATTCTGCTTCTATAAATGCTGCTCTTTCATTTTGAGATGCCTCTCCTCTGCCTAGAGTGGCCACATGAACTCCAGCATTTCTAAAACTGCTTCATACATTTACTGTTTCCATGGATCTCTGCCGCTGTCAAGCATTCATCATGGCATCTTGGAGTTATGTAACATGCACCCTCCTCAA
Source organism: Marmota marmota marmota (assembly GCF_001458135.2). Taxonomy (NCBI): domain Eukaryota; kingdom Metazoa; phylum Chordata; class Mammalia; order Rodentia; family Sciuridae; genus Marmota; species Marmota marmota. Next base: position 133,250 of record NW_026006439.1, read on the forward strand.
CCAAGAGCATCTTGAGGACATAAACTGTATTTTATATCCCAATAGCTCCATTCTCTAATACATATTAGTAAAGGATATAAGTATTATATTTCATTAACAAGCCAAATTCTCAACTCACTAGTAGGGTGTATCAATCATATTCTGAAGAACGTCTACTTTTCCTGAAATACCAAGCTGCATAGAAAAGATTCCTTGCTTTACTGTTAGAGAAAATTTACACAACTGTGCATTGTATGTCCAGTAGTACAGAAATAGCCTTACCATTGCTTAACACCTACTTGACACCGATTTTTCATTGTAGATATTCACATGTGAACAATTGAAGTTACAGGAATATATTTCTGAGAGCTTTCCAGCAACATGGAACTTTTCTCCATGTTATACAAGTCCACTTGATTCTTTTTTATTTATAAAATCAGAATCCCAGATTCCAATGTAAGGAATTTCTGCTTAAAACTGATAGAGTCTGAGTAAACTATCTTGCTTTTTCATAATTGTTCCTGTGTCTTCTCTTATTATAAGATGAAAGATATTTATCTTACATGTCAGAAAGGTCAATACAAAAATATATTATTTTTATGCAACTGGAGAAAATTTTGCCAACTAATCCACTGAGAGGGGATTAACAAAGAGAAATAACCAACTCAAAAAAAAAAAAAACTAACACAGAGCTGGGATTATGGTTCAGAGGTAGAGCACTCACCTAGCACATGTGAGGTGCTGGGTTTGATCCTCAGCAGCACATAAAATAAATAAAATCAATGTATTGTGTCCAATAACAATTAAAACATAAATATTTTTAAAAACTCCAAACAAACAAAAAAAACCACCCAGTCAATAACTGAGCAAAAGAACTAAACAGAAATTTCTCAAAAGAAACACAAATGTCCAAACTATATATGAAAAAGTCTTCTACATCTCTAGCAATTATGTTAATGCAAAAAAAAACTACACTAAGACTCTATCTTACTCCAGCCACAATGGTAATTATCAAGAACACAGACAGTAATATATACTGGTAAGAATGTGGGGCTGGGGATGTGGCTCAAGCAGTAGCTCGCTCGCCAGGCATGCGTGTGGCCTGGGTTCAATCCTCAGGACCACAAACAAAGATGTTGTGTCCGCTGAAAACTAAAAAAAAATAATAATAATAAATATTAAAATTCATTCTCTCTCTCTCTCTCTCTCTCTCTCTCTCTCTCTCTCTCTCTCCCCCCCTCCCTCCCCCTGGTTTAAAAAAAAAAAAAGAATGTGGGGGTAAGGCACACGTTTACACTGTTGGTGGGACTACATACTAGTACAACCACCCTGGAAAACAGTTTGGAGGTTCCCCAAAATCTAAGAAGGGAACCACAACATGAAACAGCTATCCCATGCCTCAGTATTTTCCCAAAATTAGTAAAACAAAATTTTACGTGTAACTGTATATTAATACAGTCACATGTGTGTTTACAGTAGCACAATTCACAACAGGTAAATTAAGAAATTAACCCAAGTACCTGTGAATGGATGAAAGGATTAAGAAATTGTGGTGCATACATACATACAACGGAGTATTACTCAGCCATAAAAATACATTATGTCATTTGTTGGTAAATGAGTTGGTATCCAAGAATATCATGCTAAGTGAAATAAGTCAAATAAGAAACTCAAAGGTCAAAAGTTTCATATGTGGAAGCTGGAGTTAATTAAAGAAAAAGAAATGAAGAACAGAATATCAAAAGATGTAAAGAAGATCATTAGTGTAGAAAAAGAAGATTGAGAAACACAGAGAGAATGAAAAAGGGAAGGCAATGAAAAAGGAAATCTTTAAAATTCATGTTATATGCATACATAAATATACCACAGGGAATTGCACCCTTATGTATAAGTAAAAAGAATCAACCAAATTAAATAAATAGGTGAAAGGAGGTCCAGGAGAATAGGAGGGGGAGAATGGAGGAGGAGGGCTAGACAGATGGAAAAGAGGGAATCAAGGACTCAACTGGAATTCCAAGCATGTAAGATTTTGGGGGAATGAATTCAACTACTATGTAAAACTATAAACTCTTAAGAAAAATAACATTGAAAATGTATTCTCACTTGTAATGACAATCCTGGTAACATAATGCTTTGCTTATTTTCCAAAATTCTTTTTACTCTCATCCACTTTAATTGCTACTTAAAGTTACTTATAATTTTAGGCAAAATTTAATTCAGAAATTTTGTGTATCAACAAGATTTATGCTGATCTACACAGATTACTTGTAGCATCATGAAAGATACTAAACATTTGCATTTTTAAGGAACAAAGCTGAAGACTGATACATAGTACAGCTGGCGAAATCCATGAGTTATCTACTTCTAGCAATAATTTACCCATTCTAGCAATGAGTGACCTAATCAGCCTTTCAAAAATTCCAGTGGGAACATGATTTTTATAGTATATATAGAGAAAACTATTTAACTGCCAAATTCTAAATTCAAAAATTTAATCCCATTTCAAAGAGATTCATAATATATTATGTAGTCCATATTCTTGTATATCAGTAGAAACCACCATGAAATCTTTATCACACTATATTAAAAAAGAGGAGTTGTAACTTCATTTATAGAGGAAAAGTAGGTGATTGGAGTAAGTGCTGCAGTTGCCAGTAGCAAACTGAAGAACATGTGTGCCCAGCATGTGGGAGGCAAACCATGTACACCACACCACACAGTACTATGGCTTAAGGGGACTGCATCAGGTTCCTTCACAGAAGCTTGAAGTTCAGATTTCTGCATCAACTGATTGAGGCAAACTAAATACACACATGAGCTACAAAAGAAGAAGGAAGAATACGAGGAGAACTTCCAACATTTGCTAGTATTTTAATAAAAAGAAAATTTGCTTATAATCAGTATTTTTTAACATGCATTACTGTTAATTTTAAGAAACATTTTAAATATTTTGAAAATAATGCTGATTGATGTATATACCGTGTTTTTGGCTTCAATATCTGCATTGGATGAAAGCAGTTTTGTTGCTATTAATGTGTTCCTATAAAAGATAACATAGTGGAGTGGAGTTTCACCCTTGTTGTTGTGAACATTTGGATTGGCACCATGTTCTAGAAGAATAATTGCACATTCCTCTTCCTCATATTGTAGGGCCTGTCGGTTTTAACCAAGAAATAGATTGTAAATTTTGGAAATCCAAGAAAAATATTTCACATTTTACTCATTAGTTATAACTAAATGACATTAACCAATTTTTCTTCTAAGCATTTCATCAAATTCATTTCCTGCAAAACCACTTGGCTATATCTACCTTCATCAATGGTGTGTTGCCATCACTGTCACACAAGTCGATACTGCATTTCCTCTTCACTAGAAGAGCCACCACTGCTGGATTGCCATAGGCACAGGCATAATGTAGAGGGGTTCTGTGCAAGTAAGAAGCTTTATTAGGAATTCATAAGGTACCTTTTGAAATATACAACTATTTATGCAATTATAAACATTAAATAGCTCATAATTCCTCTATTTTTTATGAAGAGGGTACAATATTTAGTAGCTGTCATTACTTATTTTATTAATAAATGATCAGCCTATGCCACTGACATTTTCTTCTTATTTCTTGTTTCTGATACTGCTGGGGATTGCACCCTGGGTTACTCAACTACAGAGTCATATCCTAAGCACATTTTTATTATATAAACAATTTTGATGCAGGGTCTCAATAAGTTGCCCATGTGGTCTTAAACTTCCAATGCTCTTGCCTCAGCATCTTAAGTCACTGGAATCATGGGTATGTGCGACTGTGCCTGGTTCCATTGATTTTACTTATTTTTGTTTGCTTTGTTTTCATATTGCTGGGGATGGAACCCAGGCCTGAAGCATTCTAGGTAAGGAAGGGCTCTACCACAGAACCACATCCCCAGAGCAGAGCAGCCCACTTGCCTAGAAAGAAGATGGACTTGAGATTTAGCTCATCTTCAGTTTGAATTCTACTTTAGGCTCTGTGATGTACTAGTTATCCCACAGTCTTACTCTCCCTCAATTTCCTAAAAAAGTAAAGATTAAAATGAGTATCTCCCTGGATACTACCAGGATGCTTAATGGAGAATCTATGTAAAACATCTGAAGAGTTTGTAGCACAAGCAACAGATCCATAATTGGTAGCTATTGTAATCAATATTATTGCTTTTTATCAACTAAGAGTATTTCAATTGATAAGTTAGTAGTATTGTAGTGATTTTTAAAAATATATTTTAAAAACTATGTATTTCAATGAGTATAAGATGATTTTTTTTTCTTATCATTTTAACAACACTGACAATGCAATCCCACTAATAATTCGGGCTGCATTACAACTATAATTGGCAGCATTTAATTTTTTCTTCATAAACAAAATAAAGAACCATCATAATTCATGGTGCCTTACCTTAAGTGAAATGTGAGACAAACAATAGATTTATGGCAGTTCTCATGACATGGATGGCATTTAAATTCAGTTTTAAAAGTATGATAGGTAAAGTATGCTGAATAATAACAGTAAAAGGCCGAACCGAAAGCAAACTTAATGCCAAAAGAAAAAGAACCCAAATGAATTAGTATGGTTAAATTAATTCAGTATTTATATATATGGGATTTATATATGAATCAGGTATTTTCAATGTTCAGTATTTAATACTGTCTTAATTTTTCACAAGGGACGTTTACAATTTCTTAACTCCATGAATGCATGATTGAAAAGGAGGAAGAACTGTTTCATTTGAAATTGAGTCCTATCACTTCAGTTTTAATTAACTGGTCACACCTAGAAAGTTTTTATGTAAGAGTTCTCTGAGATAGTAGAATATGTCAAATACAAAATAAGTAGCTTTGCAGTTCTTGTGCATTAAAAACATATTCATTTTATGAGTACAAATGAATAGAATTAAAGAATAATTCTTTAATGCTTTACTTTATAAAAGTTTCACTTAAAAATACTAAATTTGAGAAGTTTAGTATTTTTATGTGAAACTTTTATAAAGTAAAGCAACACTTTTTCAGTAGTAATAATCTTTTATACTTGCTCTCTTCTATTCTCACCAAAACAAAATTATTAACCTATAATTGCATATTTAAAATAAAATATACATATATGAGAAATGTATGTGTAGTAATATCTACAATAGATGAAATGCACTATAGGACATCTATATATAAATGTACTAGAAGAAAACATAAATGCTTTCTTCATGTTGGCAAAGGTGTTCTAAGAAATAATGAATTTGAAAGAAGACTTCTTTTTTTCCTACCTCTCTTGTTAAAATTTATTATGTTGATGATGCTGACAATGTTATTGTTGTTGTTTTGCTGGGGATTGCACCCTTACCCTTTCCTTTGCCATGCAAAAAGTGCTCTAACACTGAGCTACATTTCCAACCTTGGAATTCTAATTTAAATCAGATAAAATACTCTAATTTTACAGATGCTCAAGTGACAGTGACATATGAACACAGAAAAAATATTTTTGTCCTTGGCAATAGAAGGAATTTAAGTCTAACAAATGAAATAAATTTCTCAGCTACAATATTTTGAAGATGAAGAGTAGTGGTATTGGGCTGTTGATTATGGCTTGAGCTGTTTATTGCTCCTCAAATAGATGATTTAATGATAACTTCTGTGCCACATTTAAAACTGTGCATGCCACTACCTACCAATTCCATTTTACTCTTCTTCCAGATATTTGAGTATTCTTTTTATCCTGTTCCAGTCACTTATCTTTTGGCCATTGGCAAACAAGTAATTTGTGAAAGTTAATAATGTATTTTGATACACAGAATGGCAAGTCTTTGTTCACTGCAAACATTTTCTTAGTGTCATCATGACCCTAAATGAATGCGTGTGGAACGAAAAAATGTACTGATATTTTTAATTTGTTTTTTTTTGTGAAATTGATAACCACAGAGAGAGCTCACATTTGGGGTCAATGAGTATTCTAATGCACAAACCACAAGCAGGGCCTACCTTTGATACTCTTAGTCCCTTCAGAACAGAGTAGGGCAAGCTACATTAGGGCAGCAGCAGGCAGCTCTGTACAGACTAGGCATCCTTTGTGTGCTACTCCCTTGGCCCTGGTGACTGAGAGCCTGCACTGCCTAGATGCTCTCAACCAATGCTCTACTCTCCATGCTTGAACAGATACACAGTAATGGATAACTACAGGAAAGGGTACTGGAACAGTGGAATCAGCAATTTTGGAATTTTGTGCGAGAAGCTTTTGGCAGATGCTTTTTTACTTTAGTCTAAAGTGATAACAAAATTGAAAAAGCATGCTGTGTTTGTTGTTTTGGAAAGTGTGAAAGCTGCTAGTGAACTCTAGTGTCCTCTGTGGAAAGGTAGTTAAAAGTAGTTAACTTCACTAACTGAAGTTAATGAAGTATTTGCAGAAAATTCAGGGCTTGTCAACACTGTTGTTATGAAAATGGTTTGATGATCAAGATGACACCGAGTTATCCTAAGAATTTGATAAATTAGTGAGTGAAGCATGTGAGAAATAAGTAAAATCTTATTTTTAGAGGTGGAAGACACACCCCTAAATATACTAGTGTGAAGGAATTTTAAAAATATAAAAAAGAAGAAAGAACAGGGAGCCATCTTCCCAATTCAGAGTTCTTGTGAGGCTCTCAGGACACAACAGGTAATAGATTACATCTGAAAATTTTTCAATGCTTTTGAAAAGGTGTACATTAAAACCTGTTGTATGTATTTATTTTTTAAAAAAAAAAAATCAGTGACCTTATAGGGAAATTTTAAGTGTCTGGGAAACCAGTTAAAAATTTGGTTTTGTTTAGCTGCCCATTAGAAGTCCTGGGTACAGAACTTCCAAGGTGTGCAGGTCCTGGATATTGAGGACTCCACAGGATATTAAAGTCAAATATTCCGGTGAAAGGAGAACTGGTATCCTTTCTGCTCTGCTCCTATTGGCACAGCCTGGATGGTGCAGCAGGCTTCAATTCCATCAGCCCATTGGTCCCTTACCCCTCAGTCCCTGGCTTCCCAGACCCTATTACCTATTTTTATGATCGGTGCTATCAACATGACATCCACGTCCCAGATAACGTTTAATTCTTCCCAGTTCACAATTTTTGGCAGCCTGGTGGATCTTCCCAAGAGGGTTGTATCCGAAAAACTTGATTCCCAGGCTTATATAAACAAACTTTCTCCAGGCTCTATCCATCCTAAAGACAATTAGGTAACAACCTCTGTCATGTGGCCTAGCTAAGCAGCTCTTCCAACCAACTGGCGAAATAGTCGTTGCCAGGTGACAATGATAAACACAAGTGCACATTCCACAATCTGCATGGCCCTAGGTGATTGGCTCCTGGATGGTCCGCCCCCTGTACTGTGATCAGCGCCTGTGTATTCTGTACAGACCCCATCAAGAACCGGGTGGGACTCCCCTGAGACCCCCCAAGACCCATACAGTGAGTGAGATGACCCACCAGAATCAGGTGCGCCTCAATGGCGGGCAGGTTAGAACCCCCCACACCCAGACCTGGGTGGGCAGGACTCATCCTCTCTGCCATTGCACAGCTGCCTATGTCCACAGCAGGAAACAAATACTGCACTCTTCCTATTACTTTATTCAGTAAATGGCAGAAAAAGAGATCCCTGACTTAAGATGTCCATTAAAAAAATCTGGAAAAATTCAGGAATGCATTTAATTTAAAGCAACAGATTAGAAGAAAGCAACAGAATAACTGCACCAAAAGCAATTTTAGTGTCACTCTTCTGCATCATCCAGTCCCTGACATAGCTCTGCTCAACACAAAGAGGGAGTAAGCAGCCCACCAGTTCCACTCAAAAGCAAAAGGAGAATAGTGTGACAACCATCACCCTAGGCTTTCCAGTGTAGTACCAAAATATCCTGATTCCGTTTCTCCCAACCCAGATTACTGAGCAGAGAAGAAGAGATGAGCTATTTGGAGATGACCTGAAACAGAGAAGAAGTGGTGCAACACATGGATCAACTTGCAGCAGAAGAAATCATCGTCCCCAGTGGCTACTCTGCCCAGAACCCCCACAACCTCTGCACTGTCTCCTTCTGTAAACAACTCTAGCCTTCATTTCTGGTGTTCCCTCAGGGTTTGCCATTACATACCTCAGGTGCTTGCTCCAAACAGACTGCAGAAGTTTTTGCAACTGAGGAAACCAAAAGCCACAGAGGAACCCTGCATCTTTCAGAAATAAATGGGAACAGGGATACAATACATCAAAATTCATTGGGTTATTAACACCCATAAATAATTTATGTACCTATATATCAATGGCAAATGAACTGAAAGAGAAATCAGAAAAATATCCCATTCACAATAGCCTCAGAAAACAATAGAATACTTTGGAAAATATATAAGAAAAGGTATGAAATAGTTCTACAATGAAAACTACAGAATACTGAAGAAAGAAATTAAAGACCTTTGAAGATGGACAGATCTCCCATGCCCTAATTCTGTCTATCTTAGGCAGAATTAATATTGTCAAATTAACCATACTACCCAAAGTACTATACAGATTCAACGCAATTCCTATAAAAATACCAATGAGTTCCTTTGTAGAAATAGAAAAATCACCCATAAAACTCATTTGGAAATATTAGAGAATCAGAATAGGTAAAGCAGTCATTAGCAAGAAAAGTGATGGAGGAGGCATCACAATCGGTACTAGAACCATGGTAAAGAAGAGAAGACACAGAGAAAACCCCACATAAGTACAGTTATCTAATATTATCAAACAGCACCCAAAACAAACACTTGAGAAAAGATAGCATCTTCAACAAACGGTGCTGGGAAAACTTGAAATACACATGTAGCAAAATGAAATTAAACCCCTACTTCTCACCCTGCACAAAATTCTAAGTGGATCAAGGACTTAGGCATTAGAACATAGAGACCCTGCAACTAACTGAAGAAAAAGTAGGAATGTAAGCTTAGGAACTTATTTTCTTAACAACACCCGTAAAGCACAAGAAGTAAAATCGAGAATTAATAAATAGGATGGAATAAAAGAACCACCCTTTAAACTTCTTCTCAGCACAAGAAACAATAATATGAAGAGAAAGCCTACTGAACAGGAGAAAACCTTTACCACCTGCACCTCAGTTACAGCATTAATCTCCAGGATATATGAAGAACTCAAAAACTTTATACTACTACTACTACTACTAATAATAATAACAACAACAACAATAACAACCACCCAATCAATAAATGGACTAAGGATCTGAACAGACACTGCACAGAAGAAAAAAACACAATCAACAACTATATGAAAAATGTTCATCTCTAGTAATTATAAAAATGCAAGTCAAATCTACATTGAGATTTCTCATCTCACTTCAGTCAGAATGGCAATTATCAAGAATTCAAGCAAAAATAAATGTTGGGGGGATGTAGGAAAAAAGGTTCACTCATACTTTGCTCGTGGGAAGGCAAATTTTCAATTTATCATTATGGAAGGCAGCATGGAGAGTCCTCAGAAAACTTGGAATTGACCCAGTTATCCCACTTCTCAGTTCATACCCAAAGGATTTAAAGTCAGAAAACTAGAGTGATGCAGCCACATCAAATGTTATAGCTAAACTATGAAACCTATCTAAGTGATTTTCAACAGATGAATGAATAAAGAAAATGTGGAATACATACAGAACCAGATATTGCTCAGCCTTAAATAAGAATGAAATTATGGAATTTGGTGGTAAATGAATGGAGCTGGAGAATACCATGCTTAACAAAATTAACTAATATCAAAAACCGAAGGCTGAATGTTTTCACTGAATTTAAGATGCTAATTGAAAATAAGGGTTGGGGTTCCTAGGGAAGAACAGAGGTACTGTGGATAAGGCAGAGGGGAGTGAAGGGAGGGGAAGAAAAATGGAGGTAGTAAGAATAGCAGAATGGATCTGACATAATTACCCTATGTGCCTATATGACTACATGACCAGTGTGAGTCTAAGTCATGTACAACCAGAAGAATGAGAAGTTATACTCCATTTATGTATGATGTGTCAAAGAGCATTCCACTGCCATGTACAACTAAATAGAATGAATAAAAAGTGTTTTTAGGTGCTCAGGAAAAAAACACATATCAAAGAACTGTAAAAGATTAAAAGGTGTATCAAAGATGAAAGCAGAATTAGAAATCACCTGATCAAAGCCACCTATTTCATTAATGAAAAACCTTATTACAATACTAACATATCCCCAACCAGAAAAAAAATGAGAAAGTCAAATAATTATCAAAATTATACTACATACAGAATTATAGTTCACGTGTGAAAAATACTGTGATACAGACAGGAAGAATAAAATTTTATAAGATGAAGGCAATCCTCATACTGCAGACATTTTCTGGCTTGAAATTGGCACCCACGCTTCTCAAGGAAAACAGATGATGGACATGGAGTCAAACTAATGGAGTTCCCTCCACAGCCATCTGTTTCCTTCTCTGGCTTAGTATCCTTCATCCTTACAGCAAGTTATACTATTCCACCACAAGGATGAAAGATCACCCACAAGGATCATGGCAAGCACACATGAGGAACACCAAAACTGGAGGCGAACAAGAAAGGAGGGCTGTGCTATTACTATCATCAATATGATGAACTAACACTAGCTTCCCTGTGTGCCTAATGCTAGGAATTCAAAAAGAAGTGAGATAATATGAAACTTTATTCAGCCATAAAATAAATGAAATTATGTCATCTGCAGGAAAATGGGTGGAGACCATAATATTAAACAAAATAAGTCAAACTTAGAAGATCAAGGATCATATGCTTTCTCTGATATGTGCAAACTAGAATGGAAAAAGAAATAGAAAGGTGTGGGGGATGATCTCAGGAAAATCAAAGGGAGATAATTAAAGAAAAAGACCAAGGGTTTAGAGGTACGCAGGGAGGGAAGAAGTGCTGGGAAGCAATATTGGCCAAATTATATTGTTAAATTTTGTGCATGTATAAATATATAACACAAATCCTTGTTATGTACAATTATAATGCACAAATTTTTAAAATGTTGAAAAAAAATAATAGCCAGTGGGAACTGATTATGTTTCAGCTTAAAAATCTACAAATATCTATAATCATTTTATGATACTCTGTCTCTTGGAAGCCCTATTCCATACATAAACATGTATGTATAAGTATTTCTGCATATATATATTACAGTACTAATCATAGACATATAGATAGATAGATAGATAGATAGATAGATAGATAGATAGATTGATTGATTACGACACTCAAGACTCACAAAAGAACTCAACCTATTCATAAGCAGGGTGAGCCCCTGACCACCTAAATGTGGACGCACTTAACTAAAGACAGCATGATTTATGCTCTTTATATAATGGCTTGTGGTTTTCTAACTTAAGTGCTTTTTGTTTGGGTCCTTTATTTATTTTAACTCCAATTTGATATCCCTACAGATATATTCATGTTCTAAAACAAAAAGAGATAGACAACCTGTCCAATATTAAAAGTAAAAAATATTAAATACCAAATAAAAATGCTATTATATATTTTCCAGCATCCAAAATAATGCTGAATGCAAAAATAGGTTCCAAGGAAAAACTTTCTGAATAACAAAGGAATAAGAATCAAAAAATAGAAAACTATAAAAGTAACCGTACCCATATGCCTTATAAAGGCAACATAAAATGACTTACTTACATATCATAATATAGAAGTTATGATAGCTTATAGTTATGGGTATTTAATTATATGAGCATTTACTCCCTGCTGAAGAGCATTTATGGTTCAAGGACAGATCCTGTTTCTACACTAATATCAATCATTATTCCAACCATAGGAAGGTTCATTACTGAATTCTCATTCTGTGTCATATGGTCAAGTATTAATGAGGGACAAGGGAATGCCATTCAACTGTAATTGAGATGCTCATATAGTTTTAAGAATTTCATTAAATTCATGTCACTCTACTACAATCATTTTTAAAAGAATGGTTTATAAGTATGAAGAAGGAGTGATTCCAAATCTTATTTTATTACATCTACAATAGAAACATACCTTGATGTTTTTGATTCAGATACAAGGTCAAATGTTTATATTTCCATTGGGTAGAGTTATTTAATTTTCCATACAAATCCACAAAATATTTGCTTACTGTACCCTGTCAGAAAATAGATTTAGAGGTAAAAGTATCTGTTATTTAAAAACTGTAGTGAATATGGCTACAAAATATCAGTGGAAAACATACTTATGATTTGTCTTGAGAAAAATATCACTTAATATTAAAACAACAGTTGCAAGATAATAATTGGAACAGCTCAGTGAAATTTCCCACAGGTGGTTAACAAGTCACAATATATAAACACCAATATAGCTGAGAAGGATATGAGTTGGTTCCAAAATGTATTTATAACTTGAAACTTTTAATTTAAATTTTCCTTCTTTTCAAATCAAGTGGCCCAGCCTGAAGAACTTTCCAAATCATTTGAGATAAGCTTATGCATATTAATAAGAATATTTCCTGGAGAATCTAATGGATCAAATTTATAGTCTCAATCAATTTTTTCTAATTTGACTTTGAAGAGAAACTCAACACTGAAGCAAAACCGGTATAAATGAAAATGTAAATCTTAATATATAAAATTGAGATACATTAAGTTCCACTTCAAAATTGCCTTAAAACCTGGAAATGAATAAACTGAAAAAAAACAAAAGCTCAAAATTTTGATTAAAAAGTATCTCCTTCCCTGTTAATAATTATCTATTAATATGACTAATATACCATACAACAATTTTAAGAAGGAAAGTTTATTTTTGCTTACATTTTTAAAACTTTCAGTACATGGTTGGCAAACACCACTGCTTTGGGCTCAAGGTCAAATAGAAAATCTTGGACAAAGGTGGAGAAGAACATAGAGATTCAGGCTAATGGTGTTAACCTTTTGAATAAAATAACACTAAAAGAAAATTCAAACATTAAAAATAAGATAGACATATACATACACTATACATACAGAATCCCAAAGAAAAAATATTAAGATAAAAAGCAGCTCTGAAAGACATATTATAATCAAAGGACCTAACAATGGAAATAAAGAAAAACAGTAAAACATACACACGAAAAACATTAGGTCACATTTATATAAAATTATATTTGTATAAATTTAATTTACGTTTATAAGCTTCGCTTCAAAGTTGTCACTTCAGACTCTAAAATCAAGGGGGTTTGGAATAAAGTATTCCAAGCTTTGAAAGTATATACTTACCAACCAAGACTGCTATGTCCAGCAAAGTTATGAACGGAAAAAGGAATGACATGATCAGTGACATAATCAGACACAGAATGCAAAGGGTTGAATGTTTTATACCCTATGAAAAAGCTAGAGAGAAAAATGAAGAACAAACAGAGATCACAAAAAAGTAGAAAGAGGATCACACAGTGATGAGCCACCTGACTGGTTACAAAGATGTAAGAGGGTAAAGCAGTAGCTATAGGATGAAATGTACTTTGGAATATATAAAAATGCCCTGAAGTTTCTGAGAATTCTCTCTCAATGAGGAATAAATTAAAAACAATATTTATGTCCTAAAAAACATCAGATGAAAAAATAAATAAATAAATAAAAAACATCAGATGATTTAAGTGCCAGAGGAAAGAAACATTGCACATGTATCAACTGAGGCTATGGAGAGAGTTCATTCATAATTCACCAGAAGGCAGTACAGAGTGCAGTGAGTGAGTGGAGGGCTACTGGCACTCTCTCAGAAGAATCCCAGAACTCCTCACTTTCTTCACATCAGTCATGGTTTTCACATCTATTAGATTATTGGATTTTGAAATATCTATCCCAAGTACAATATCAATAACCATTTTGCCATCTTTGTTTTTGCTCAAATTCTGCTGTATGTCACAGCTTCCTTCCTTAAATATCCTCAAGTCCATGTTCAAAGGCTGGTTCTCCAATACAGATGCAAGTACACAGTCTGCTCTGATCAGCTACTGATGCACCAGGACCAACAACATCATGTCTTGACTAGAAAACAGTACTGCAGGAACTTCCACATCTCCAAACAGAGCTACCAAAGAGGCACACATTGATAATGGCCCATGAGCAGAATGCTGATGTCACCAGCAGCAGAGTTGATGTCACGATATGCAATACTCACACACACAGTGATCACCTACCAGGGTCATCATCATAAGGCCTGTTCTTGGAAAATGGGGTGCATGGTGTTAGCCAAGACCAATCACCAGACAATTCTACTTTTTCAAAAATCTGAAGACCCCATCCATTCACAGCTTCTACTTCCTTGGTCAGAACAACTTCCTGTTCTCTCAACCCCAAACCTCAATATATGAGTAAGTCAGACTAGCACTAAGCATCTGTTTCTTTCTTTTTTTTTAAAAAAAATATTTTTTACTTGTAGTTGTGCACAATACCTTTATTTCACTTATTTATTTTTATGTGGTGCTGAGGATCAAACGCAGGGTCTCACATGTGCAAGCCGAGTGCTCTACCGCTGAGCCACAACCCCAGCCCCTAGGCATCTGTTTCTTAACAACATTGATCTTAGATGGTCTTTCCTTTTTCTCTTTCTACTTGTGATTTTGAGAAGGTCCACTTCACGTTGCTGATCAATCTCACTTGCTTCAGGCATACACCTGAGCTCCTAGAGAAGCAACCTGTGAAATTTGAGGGAGGGGCCTACACTGCAGGGTCTCTTAGAAGATCCAGACACTGTTCTAGCTCCTGTGATATCTTGCTTCTCAATTGCTGGGCCTCCCTGATCCAAGCCAGCAGCCAGCATTGAGAGTTCCTTCTTCCCTTCAAGCACAAAAAGGGAAGAGGCTTTGCTCCTGAAGCTGTAGGTCTAACCAAGATAGGATCCTCCATCTTGGCATGCTGTGGTTGTCAGGGGTTGAGGGTACAAAGTGCAACACACTGGCATTTACACCAGGACACCTGGATATTCAGCTTTTCAGTGGTAAGGTAGTTTTTAAGATGGATGAGCTTAAAACATTGAATGGGACAGACAGCAAAGTTACTGAGTACTCAGCCTGCACAACTTGATGACAAATGTCAGTGGAAAGACACTGTTTATTGGCAAAGGTAAAATAAAATTCAAAGTACCAGAAGAGATACAAAAAGAGCTTTGGGCAAGGTAAGCTTGTTTTAAATTATAGGAGTCACTGGTATACAAAACAATGAAACCCTACCAACCAGCTATGACCTATTGACTACGGTGAAAAAGTCACAAGTTTGCAGGAGACTCCTCATTGAGGAAAAAAGTGCTACATGATTTTCAGAACCCGGATTTCATATTTGCTATTTCAATATGCTTAATAACAAAAGGAAGTTTCTCTCTAACCAATGCCCACAATCAGTCACAATAAAACACTTCCTCCTCCATGTAATAACCCTACCTCACCCCCAGGTACAGGCCCTACATCCTTGAGGACACACATCCCTACTGGTGTGTGTCCCCAGGCTTGGCATTCTATAACCTCTTCAAAGATCAATCAGCCAATGACCAGACTCAAACTGCTACTCCTCAGCCAGTAGCCCCTGCACTGCCTCCCACTGCTTCCCCTCCCAGCACTCCCAGCCTAATCCCCACAAGAACGCTGTCCTGACAGGGCCCTGCATTTTACCAATTCCCCTTTCTGGAAGCTCCCACTGCCTCCCACTTTCCTGCTGCTCCCTAATACCTAGACACACATCCCAGGGCTTCCAGGCATCCAAAGCCCTGTGGTGCATGAAGAAGGCAGGTGGTCCTCCCAGTAGCAATATTCAGGAGTACACTTCCCCATCATGTAGGCCACAACTAACCTCCAATTTGTGTCATTCCCCTGGAGTCAAGCAGAATCCAGATCGGGGGGCTCTCTTCCATCCTTAAGCACTGGTGATGGAGTCTGCCAAGTGGATGTTGAACCAGAGCCCACACTGCATTTCTGCTCAACTGCAAACCAGTGCCTCCTAGCTTGAAGCAGGGTCTCCAAGTGTCTCCAATCCACTGATTCATGGTCAGCCTCAGATTCTCTCTCCAGCACCTGCAAGATCACACTTGGTTTGAGTGTGAGAACTGATGTTTCTAGGAGTCATTCCCTTAGCATTGGAGCACCACTCTTCCCATTATACTTGGTGTCCCATCCCATCAACACAACCTGTCATACACAGAAATGGAATTTAGAGTGCAACCCTATCAGGAAATATTCTTCACAAGAAACCAGTTCACTGACTTGAGGCTCGTAAAACTTCTCCTACTCAGCAAGCAAGCCCTGAAAACTACCAGGCCAAGGATCAGAGGCAACGGTGCTGCTATTTCCATACACTTCTAATACCAACCACAATGTGTTACTAAGCATTCAGACAACAGGGATACATTTATCAAAACTGAGCACAAACAGAATGAGCTAGAATAACCATGTTAAGATATTTAACTACCACGAATATGTACAACTCTGATACATCTAAGTTTCTACTGGTCAAAATATAAACATCATTTACAAAAGAAGGAGAGAGAAAATAAGAACTTCACTCACACTCGACTTTTTTTTTAAGTTTATATACAGAAGGAAACTGGAAGCAAGAAAGATAAGGAAAGGCAAGGCAATGTCCTCATCATTATTACAGTACTAACAGATCAAGGCTAAATTAAAACAATTCTAGATTCTTCTACCTAGAAAAGATACACACAAATCTCAATATATAGCTAATTTTTTTCTCAACATATAATGCTTTTCTGTTCAGAGATATCTTGAAGGATCATACTGCAGTATCCTTTTTCTTTCCTACTTGAGAATGTCATGGTCCCCCCTCAGGCTCAAAATACTTTTGAGTACTTAATTGCACATGTGTGAATTCTATTTGGACTCAAAGTCATCTCATCACGCACTTCAAAAAGGATCTACAGTGGTCTAAATGTCTGTATAGACACTGAGGACCATTTTAATAAACAACATTGGACAGCTACTCTGCTTATTGGGAAAGACCAAATAAAAGTCAAGAAAGAAGTACACAAAATGTTTCTGGCAACATTAAGTTGTGCATGGATGTGGACATCTTTAGCATACAAAAGAGTGGACCACTACCATTCAGTTGAACTGGGATGAACGATCAGTGAAGAAGAAAATAACCACTCCTGAGACTAATCAGGTGAAGTACAGACCTGCACTAAAAACCTGCAAGTTCTTCTTCAGAGGAAACACAACCACTGGCAGCTCATGTTCTGAACCTTGACTTCAAATGACACCGCTTCAGGACACTTATTTATGTAAGAAATCTCTCCTTTATTCCAGTCCAAGTGTGCTTCCCACACCCTGAAGCCCTCCCAGTTCCCAAGCTTGGCATGCTATCACCTCTGAAAAGCTGCTGCCCCCAAAAACACCCAGACTCCACTTCCTCTGCTCATTTCCTTCTCACCCCAACCTTCCTCAGCAACACTGTGCTGGTCCCCTGGAACTTCTTTTGACAAAGAATGAAACACCTCCCACTCCCCCTGGTCACCCTAGAGCCTTCCTTACCTGCTGCTGGATGCCCTTCCAGGATGGGGTTGGGCTGGCAGGTGATGTCATCCAGGATGGTACAGAAGACTCCAGGTACCACAGTCCAGCCTCTTGGGAATGTAACCCTGCTTACATGAAGCAGAAAGTTTTTAATTCTTACTGAGTTGAGATTAAATGTCATTTGTATTTACCTTGGCCCCCCATCCAGAATCTGCTAAAAGTTCACCTCCTGTTTTTCCATGAGCTCTTCTTGTCATTTACATCATTCCTCTTCTATCCATAATAAAGTACATATGAAAAAAGGTTCATTTTGAGAAAAATTCAAAAGCTTGTACATTTCTTTAAATTAAAAGTTTTTTTTTTTTAATCCATACTGTACATTTCATCATATGCTGGCCTGGTCAAGAGTTATCCTTCCATATTTAGTACTTTAGATCTAAGTTTTTAAACAGTGTGATAACAGAAAAGGGTGGGATGGTATTCCATGTACTTTTGTGAGTGTTTAAACATTTTAATAACAATATATTAAAAATAAAAAATAAAAAATAAGGGCTGCTTCTGTGTAACAGTTGCCACCCTTATCCAGGTGCAGTGGTGTATACTTGTCACCTCATCTATTCAGTAGGCAGAGACAGAATATCTCAACTTTGAGGCAAGTTTCAACAACTTAATGAGAGATTGGAACAAAAATGTTTTTAAAATTAAAAATATATAAGTTCAGTTGTATGGTAAAGTGCCTCTGGATTCATTAAAAAATATCAATGAAAAAGGTGGGGAGGGGCTGGGGATGTGGCTCAAGCGGTAGCACGCTTGCCTGGCATGTGTGCGGCCCGGATTCGATCCTCAGCACCACATACAAACAAAGATGTTGTGTCTACCGAGAACTAAAAAATAAATATTAAAAATTCTCTCTCTCTCTCTCTCTCTCTCTCTCTCTCTCTTTCTCTCTCTCTCTCTCTCTTTAAAAAAAAAAGGTGGGGAGGACATCACCACTGGGAGCTGTCCTAGGTAGTTACTTCAGCTTTCCTCCTGTGCACCCCCACAGAGTTACACCCTCTCTTCCACCCAAGTTTCTAAATTTTGGAGAGAAGCTGTGGCTAACTGATTAAGATGTGAACTGCTGTATAATGTTCCTTTATATTTACAAAACCCAGAACATCTGGTGATTCTCAGATAAAATCAGAATGTGTCATGCCTCTTCTTAGTCTTTAGCTATATACCAACACAAAACAAGCAAATTTCTGTGACATTTACCATGCAGAAAGAAATATGTTGATTCAAAAAAAGTATAGGTACTAGCCCCAGAAAGTCAAGCTCCATTGTGATGGTCCATTCAGAGAGAAAGAAAAGGAAACACACCCTCAATGACAAAAGTTCTGCTTAAAGAGACCTCTCCCACTGCCTCACAATCCCATCTTTCTCTCCCTACAAAAATCCTTTGTGTCCCTGAGATTCCCAAGAGGACACTATGAGGATGACAGCACCCTCCCTCTACCAGTGTGCTGGATCTTCAGTAAACCTGATTTCTTTCCCACTAATTCACATCTCCTGACTACTGGTTTTCCAGTAATGAGGAGCCTGGAGCTGGATCAGGTAACACCTGGAGTCTGCAAGTCTTCTCTATCACTGATGATGACTCCAAATTCCTTTTTAAAAAACTCCCTTTTACATCATGTCTATAGGTTCATGTTTCAACAAATGATTCTTTTCTATTTTCAAAGTAGCCCTTTTATACAGATAATGGTTTGTGAAGAAACACTGATTATGGAGTGCTTACACCCTGTAGCAACTCTGCAGGGTGCTAGTGATCAAAAGGTACAGCAAGGCATTGTATTTACTTCCATAAGTGCTCAACAAGCTCACAAAATGCTCACATTTTTTTAATTCCATACTATAAACCCGCATAGGATGTTCAATGAAATTCTAGTAATCTAAATTTAGAAGAGTAATATTGTAACTTTTGGGATAATTGATGAGTAAATTTGAGCATTGTTATTTTATGCATCAATTCCTGCTCTAAGATTCTCAAAGAGGCAGCTACTAAAACATCTGAAGTCCTCTGGGACTATTTCTGGGAAGCAGTCCCATGTCTACACAGGTGCAGGGGTGTATACTTCCTTCTCCCTCCTGATTATTTGTTAGTATCCACATATCATAAAGATTATTTGGCCTTTGATTCTTTCAATGGACAGGTGGACCAATGCTACAGCTACACTGTGACTACAACCTTGTGTGTTCCAAGTGCTTCTGGCTGGAGCACAACTTTACTGAGCTTCATATCCTGGTTTATTCAGTGTGAGTGATGCCTGTGTGTACCTCACAGTGCTGCCATGGGAAATACAGGGAATAGGGCACATTAAGTGCTCAATACATGCTCTGGGTTGAATAGTCATGTCTTTCCCAGCATATCAGCTTATTATCTCATCTGGAAATGAGGTTTTTGCGCATAAAAATGTTGTATGAGTCCATAGTCAATTAGAGTGGGCTATAATCTAATGATTCATGACCTTAGAAGAGGAAATTTGGACAAGTATACCTGTGCAGAGAGAATAATATGTGATAATCATGACAGAAAAAGGAGAGATGAATCTACACGTCAAGGTATGCCAAGGATTTCCTACAACTACTGAAAGCTAGAGGAGACAAGGAAAAATCCTCCCCTAGACCTTTCAGAGCAGATACCTTATAATAATTCAGTTTGGACTCCTAGACTCCACAACTGTGGTACAATAAATTGATTTTTTAGGACACCCGGTAAGTATTATTTTTCAGAGTAGTCCTAGGAACCCAAAAGGGCCCATATGTTTGGCTCCTCCTTGACACTCAAGGAGTTAGTCCCAGACTGGTAGCTTCCTTTCATAAAAGGGAAAAAGAGGAATCCCATTGTCATCAGCAACATCCTGTGTCCACAAAGTCCTGGATAAAATATCATGAAAATGCAGTGTGGAATTCTAAGAGTAAACCATGTTCTAAAATTCACATGGAAATCAACAATCCAAAAGATGAGATTCTAAAAACTGATATGTAGACAGTGGTTGAAGTACAGAGATAGGGCTTTCAGTCTTCAGGGAAAAAAATCTGAAACTGTGGAAGGCCCTTGAGACTGGAAGATCCCACGTGCCCCAATTTATCATGGACATATGCAGGTGTGATCTAAGTAGGAGCTACAGTAGGTTTCTCTGTAGGGCACTGGGAAAAAAGGTAGGGAAAGAAGGTGAAGACTGGACCCCAGGAGGACCTTATGTCACCTTCACTGCCCCTGAAATTTCTAGACCAGGGCCATCAGTTGGAAGTGTTTAGACCAGGAACTTGAGCAAACCCTGGGGGCCTGTAAGAAATAATCAAGGGCCACCCCTGGGCCCTGAGTCAGACACTCTGAGTTGAGGCCCAGAAGTCTGAGTTTGAGTGAGCTCTCCAAGAGACTGTCATGTACCCTACTTGAGATGTACTGTTGTAGTTTTGAACAGATGGCCTGGGGTTAAAGTGTCAATTTTATTCTCCATAAGGACACCTGGGAATTAGAAGAATCATACCAATAGCTTTTCTCTTCCAAGCTTCTGACCCTTCATCCTAGTCTCTCTTAAAATCAAATATCCAAAAGAATATATGGTTATATATACACAATAGAACATTATTGAGCCTTAAAGAAAAATCAAATTAAGGCATTTTGCAATACATTGATGGAACTAGGGACTATCAAGCTAAGTGAAATAAGTCAATCCCCAAAACCAAAGGCCAAATATTTTCTTTTATATGAGGATGCTAATATACAATAAGGGACAGGGAGGAAATAACTGAAGTTCATTGGAGTATACAAAGAGGTAAGATAAGGGAGCAGCATGAGAATAGGAAAGACATGAGAATGAACTGGACATAACTTTTCTATGTGTATATATGAATTCATGACCAGTGAAATTCCACACCATATACAACCACATGAATGGGATCCTAATTAGAATAAGGTATATCTCATCCATATATAATATCTCCAAATGTACTCTACTGTCACATATATCTAAAAAGAAGAAATAAAAAAGGAGTAAAAGGACCTGGGGGAGGGAAGGAAAAAAAGGGGAAACACTGGGGTATAATATTGCTTATTTTTATATTAGATTCATATGTGAATATGTAACAATAAATCCATTGTTCTGTAATAGTATAGTGCATTTACAAAAATATGAAAAAAATTAAAAAGTGGATAGTGGCACATGAACCTAATTAGAAAATCATGCCTTGGTTCAATTCCCAATTCTAAAAAAAAATTTAAGTACATATATGTGTACATATATACATATGCGCACATGCATGCATGCATACACACACACACACATACAAAATTTACTGTATAAACAAATTCAACTACAAAAATACTATGATATAATCAGTAGATTCAGAAAAGCCTGTTCACAACACTCAGCACCCATTCAGGTTAAAAAGACCAGAGAGACTAGTGATAGAAGGAGAAACCAAATGCCAACATCAAACTGAATTAAAAAAAGTTGAAACATTTTTTTCTAAAAACAAAAACAAAACAAGGAAGTAAACTTTCACCACTCCTTGAATCCCCAGCAAGAGCAAACAAGAGAAGAAACTAATTTCATACACAAAGGAAAAAGAAGTCCTGCTGCCTCTGTTTACTGATGACATGAACATTTTACTTAGATGATTTAAAATGCTCCATCAGAAAATTTATAGTGCTGATAACAAATCTACTAAAAGAGATGATAAAAGAAAATAATACATAAACCAATTGGAGTCCTATAATGCAATAGCAAACCCTCTTCAAAACAATTGAAAAATGTCTCATTCAAAAAACCCTAAAGAAAATACTTTGGAAAATATCTAACTTAGGAGATGAAAAAAACCTCAACAATGAAAATTATAAAATGGTGAAGTTAAACAAATCGAAGACAATCTTAAGAAGTGGAAATACTTTCAATATTCTTGAAAAAGCAAAATTAATATTATCCCAATTGTCATACTACCTTAACCAGTGAACAGACTCAGTACAATCCCAGTCAAAATATCAATGACATCCTTCACAGACATTCTTCATAACACACAGACAAAACACATTTCTCAAATTCATTTTGACAAAGAAGTGACATAGAACATCCAAATGTATCCTGAACCAGAAGAGTGATGCTGAGAGCTTCACAGTACCAGATATCCAATTATATCACAGAGCTTTACTAAAAAAAACCAAAAAAACCCAGCATTACATTGGCACCAAAACAGACCTGAAGATGAATGAAAAAGAAAACACAGACAAACCCACATAGATAAAGTAACCTGATATGC